>NW_026735526.1:0-120728 GCF_949786415.1 Peromyscus eremicus | reverse complement strand
GCAAGTACAGTGTATTGGACTGAAGAGGACCTACTGTTCTTGTCAGTTTACTAAGCAGAGTTGAATAGATATGGCCCGTGTGTGTAGGAATCACAGTTCTTTTGTTCTGAGCAAGCTCACTGTTCGGACCCCATAGGAAACACAGTCGAGTAGAAGAGTGCTCTTTTCTCAAAAGCAGAGTGTGTTTATTGCAAGGCGAGCTAGCGTTTGTTTCCCATTCCTAAATGGAGTTGACTCACATGCAGTTTCTGGTCCTACGAGCAAGAGTTGTTTTCTGGTAAGAAGAGTCACTATTGCGCTCCCATTGTCATACACACGGCAAATAGCACTGCCGTCTGTTCGCAGCAAGTACAGTGTATTGGACTGAAGTGGAGTTACTCTTCATGTCAGTTTCCTAAGCATAGTTGAACTAGATATGGCCCCTGTGTGTAGGAAGCACAGTTCTTTTGTTCTGAGCAAGCTCACTGTTCGGACCCCATTGGAAACACAGTAGAGTAGAAGAGTGCTCTTTTCTCAAAAGCAGAGTATGTTTCTTGTAAGATGAGCTAGCGTTTGTTTCCCAGTCCTAAATGGAGTTGAATCACATGCAGTTTTTGGTCCTAGGAACAAGAGTTTTTTTCTGGTAAGGAAAGTCACTATTGCTTTCCCATTGCCATACACAGAGCTAATAGCACTCGCGTCTGTTCCCAGCAAGTACAGTGTATTGGACTGAAGAGGATCTACTGTTCTTGTCAGTTTCCTAAGCAGAATTGAACTAGATATGGCCGTATTTGTAGGAAGCACAGTTCTTTTGTTCTGAGCAAACTCACTGTTCTGGCCCTATAGGAAACAGAGTAGAGTAGAAGAGTGCTCTTTTCTCAAAAGCAGTGTGTGTTTCTTGTAAGTTGAGCTAGCGTTTGTTTCCAAGTCCTAAATGGAGTTGAATGACATGCAGTTTCTGGTCCTACCAGCAAGAGTTGTTTTCTGGTAAGAAGAGTCACTATTGTGCTCCCATTGTCATACACAAGGCAAATAGCACTGGCGTCTAATCCCAGCAAGTACAGTGTATTGGACTGAAGAGGATCTACCTTTCTTGTCAGTTTCCTAAGCAGAGTTGAACTATATATGGCCCGTGTGTGTAGGAAGCACAGTTCTTTTGTTCTGAGCAAGCTCACTGTTCGGACCCCATAGGAAACACAGTAGAGTAGAAGAGTGCTCTTTTCTCAAAAGCAGAGTGTGTTTCTTGTATGGCAAGCTAGCGTTTGTTTCCCTGTCCTAAACGGAGTTGAATCACATCCTGTTTTTGGTCCTACGAGCAAGAGTTGTTTTCTGGTAAGGAAAGTCACTATTGCACTCCCATTGCCATACACAGTGCAAATAGCACTCATGTCTGTTCCAAGCAAGTACAGTGTATGGACTGAAGCAGAGCTACTGTTCTTGTCAGTTTCCTAAGTAGAGTTGAACTAGATATGGCCCGTGTGTGTAGGAAGCACAGTTCATTTGTTCTGAGCAAGCTCACTGTTCAGATCCCATAGGATATACAGTAGAGTAGAAGAGTGCTCTTTTCTCAAAAGCAGAGTGTGTTTCTTGTAAGGCGAGCTAGCGTTTGTTTCCCAACCCTAAATGGAGTTGAATCACATGCAGTTTCTTGTCCTGCGAGCAAGAGTTGTTTTCTGGTAAGAAGAGTCACTATTGTGCTCCCATTGCCATACACAGTGCAAATAGCACTCGCATCTGTTCCCAGCAAGTACAGTGTATTGGACTGAAGCGGAGCTACTGTTCTTGTCAGTTTCCTAAGCAGAGTTGAACTAGATATGGCCCGTGTGTGTAGGAAGCACAGTTCTTTTATTCTGAGCAAGCTCACTGTTCGGATTCCATAGGAAACACAGTAGAGTAGAAGAGTGCTCTTTTCTCCAAAGCAGACTGCGTTTCTTGTAAGGTGAGCTAGCATTTGTTTCCCAGTCTAAATGTTGTTGAATCACATGCAGTTTCTTGTCCTATGAGCAAGAGTTGTTTTCTGGTAAGAAGAGTCACTATTGCGCTCCCATTGTCTTACACAGGGCAAATAGCACTGGCGTCTGTTCTCAGCATGTACAGTGTATTGGACTGAAGAGGACCTACTGTTCTGGTCACTTTCCTAAGCAGAATTGAACTAGATAAGGCTGTATTTGTAGGAAGCACAGTTCTTTTTTTCTGAGCAAACTCAGTGTTCTGGCCCTATAGGAAACACAATAGAGTAGAAGAGTCCTCTTTTCTCAAAAGCATAGTGTGTTTCTTGTAAGGTGAGCTAGCGTTTGTTTCCCTGTCCTAAATGGAGTTGAATCACATCCTGTTTTTGGTCCTACGAGCAAGAGTTGTTTTCTGGTAAGGAAAGTCACTATTGCACTCCCATTGCCATACACTGTGCAAATAGCACTCACGTCTGTTCCAAGCAAGTACAGTGTATGGACTGAAGAGGAGCTACTGTTCTTGTCAGTTTCCTAAGGAGAGTTGAACTAGACATGGCCCGTTTGTGTAGGAAGCATAGTTCTTTTGTTCTGAGCAAGCTCACTGTTCAGATCCCATAGGATACACAGTAGAGTAGAAGAGTGCTCTTTTCTCAATAGCAGAGTGTGTTTCTTATAAGGCGAGCTAGCGTTTGTTTCCCAGTCCTAAATGGAGTTGAATCCCATGCAGTTTCTTGTCCTATGAGCAAGAGTTGTTTTCTGGTAAGAAGAGTCACTATTGCGCTCCCATTGTCATACACAGGGCAAATTGCACTGGCGTCTGTTCACAGCATGTACAGTGTATTGGACTGAAGAGAATCTACTGTTCTTGTCAGTTTCCTAAGCAGAATTGAACTAGATATGACCGTGTGTGTAGGAAGCACAGTTCTTTTTTTCTGAGCAAGCTCAATGTTCTGGCCCTATAGGAAACACAATAGAATAGAAGAGTGCTCTTGTCTCAAAAGCAGAGTGTGTTTCTTGTAAGGCAAGCTAGCGTTTGTTTCCCAGTCCTAAATGTAGTTGAATCACATGCAGTTTTTCGTCCTATGAGCAAGAGTTTTTTTCTGGTAAGGAAAGTAACTATTGCTCTCCCACCGCCATACACAGTGCAAATAGCACTGGCGTGTGTTCCCAGCAAGTACAGTGTATTGGACTGAAGAGGAGCTACCGTTCTTGTCAGTTTCCTAAGCAGAGTTGAACTAGATATGGCCGTGTGTGTAGGAAGCACAATTCTTTTGTTCTGAGCAAGCTCACTCTTCGGACCCCATAGGAAACACAGTAAAGTAGAAGAGTCCTGTTTTTTCAAAAGCAGAGTGTGTTTCTTGTAAGGAGAGCTAGGATTTGTTTCCCAAACAGAAATGGAGTTGAATCCCATGCAGTTTCTGGTCCTATGAGCAAGAGTTGTTTTCTGAAAAGAAGAGTCACTATTCCGCTCCTATTGCCATACACAGTGCAAATAGCACTCGCGTCTGTACCCAGCAAGTACAGTGTATTGGACTGAAGAGGAGCTACATTTCTTGTCAGTTTCATAAGCAGAGTTGAACTAGATATGGCCCGTGTGTGTAAGAAGCACAGTTCTTTTGTTCTGAGCAAGCTCACTGTTCGGACCCCATAGGAAACAGAGTAGAGAAGAGGGGTCTTTTCTCAAAAGCAGAGTGTGTTTCTTGTAAGGCGAGCTAGCATTTGTTTCCCAATCCTAAATGGAGATGAATCACATGCAGTTTCTGGTCCTACGAGCTAGAGTTGTTTTCTGGTAAGAAGAGTCACTATTGCGCTCCCATTGCCATACACAGTGCAAATAGCACTTGTGTCTGTTCCCAGCAAGTACAGTGTATTGGACTGAAGAGGATCTACTGTTCTTGTCAGTTTCCTAAGCAGAGTTGAATAGATATGGCCCGTGTGTGTAGGAATCACAGTTCTTTTGTTCTGAGCAAGCTCACTGTTCGGACCCCATAGGAAACACAGTCGAGTAGAAGAGTGCTCTTTTCTCAAAAGCAGAGTGTGTTTATTGCAAGGCGAGCTAGCGTTTGTTTCCCATTCCTAAATGGAGTTGACTCACATGCAGTTTCTGGTCCTACGAGCAAGAGTTGTTTTCTGGTAAGAAGAGTCACTATTGCGCTCCCATTGTCATACACACGGCAAATAGCACTGCCGTCTGTTCGCAGCAAGTACAGTGTATTGGACTGAAGTGGAGCTACTCTTCATGTCAGTTTCCTAAGCATAGTTGAACTAGATATGGCCCCTGTGTGTAGGAAGCACAGTTCTTTTGTTCTGAGCAAGCTCACTGTTCGGACCCCATTGGAAACACAGTAGAGTAGAAGAGTGCTCTTTTCTCAAAAGCAGAGTATGTTTCTTGTAAGATGAGCTAGCGTTTGTTTCCCAGTCCTAAATGGAGTTGAATCACATGCAATTTTTGGTCCTACGAGCAAGAGTTGTTTTCTGGTAAGGAAAGTTACTTTTCTGCTCCCATTGCTATACACAGAGCAAATAGCACTTGCGTCTGTTCCCAACAAGTACAGTGTATTGGACTGAAGCGGAGCTATTGTTCTTGTCAGTTTCCTAAGCAGAGTTGAACTAGATATCCCCCGTGTGTGCAGGACGCACAGTTCTTTTGTTCTGAGCAAACTCACTGTTCTGGCCCTATAGGAAACACAGTAGAGTAGAAGAGTGCTCTTTTCTCAAAAGCAGTGTGTGTTTCTTGTAAGTTGAGCTAGCGTTTGTTTCCAAGTCCTAAATGGAGTTGAATGACATGCAGTTTCTGGTCCTACCAGCAAGAGTTGTTTTCTGGTAAGAAGAGTCACTATTGTGCTCCCATTGTCATACACAAGGCAAATAGCACTGGCGTCTAATCCCAGCAAGTACAGTGTATTGGACTGAAGAGGATCTACCTTTCTTGTCAGTTTCCTAAGCAGAGTTGAACTATATATGGCCCGTGTGTGTAGGAAGCACAGTTCTTTTGTTCTGAGCAAGCTCACTGTTCGGACCCCATAGGAAACACAGTAGAGTAGAAGAGTGCTCTTTTCTCAAAAGCAGAGTGTGTTTCTTGTATGGCAAGCTAGCGTTTGTTTCCCTGTCCTAAACGGAGTTGAATCACATCCTGTTTTTGGTCCTACGAGCAAGAGTTGTTTTCTGGTAAGGAAAGTCACTATTGCACTCCCATTGCCATACACAGTGCAAATAGCACTCATGTCTGTTCCAAGCAAGTACAGTGTATGGACTGAAGCAGAGCTACTGTTCTTGTCAGTTTCCTAAGTAGAGTTGAACTAGATATGGCCCGTGTGTGTAGGAAGCACAGTTCATTTGTTCTGAGCAAGCTCACTGTTCAGATCCCATAGGATACACAGTAGAGTAGAAGAGTGCTCTTTTCTCAAAAGCAGAGTGTGTTTCTTGTAAGGCGAGCTAGCGTTTGTTTCCCAACCCTAAATGGAGTTGAATCACATGCAGTTTCTTGTCCTGCGAGCAAGAGTTGTTTTCTGGTAAGAAGAGTCACTATTGTGCTCCCATTGCCATACACAGTGCAAATAGCACTCGCGTCTGTTCCCAGCAAGTACAGTGTATTGGACTGAAGCGGAGCTACTGTTCTTGTCAGTTTCCTAAGCAGAGTTGAACTAGATATGGCCCGTGTGTGTAGGAAGCACAGTTCTTTTATTCTGAGCAAGCTCACTGTTCGGATTCCATAGGAAACACAGTAGAGTAGAAGAGTGCTCTTTTCTCCAAAGCAGACTGCGTTTCTTGTAAGGTGAGCTAGCATTTGTTTCCCAGTCTAAATGTTGTTGAATCACATGCAGTTTCTTGTCCTATGAGCAAGAGTTGTTTTCTGGTAAGAAGAGTCACTATTGCGCTCCCATTGTCTTACACAGGGCAAATAGCACTGGCGTCTGTTCTCAGCATGTACAGTGTATTGGACTGAAGAGGACCTACTGTTCTGGTCACTTTCCTAAGCAGAATTGAACTAGATAAGGCTGTATTTGTAGGAAGCACAGTTCTTTTTTTCTGAGCAAACTCAGTGTTCTGGCCCTATAGGAAACACAATAGAGTAGAAGAGTCCTCTTTTCTCAAAAGCATAGTGTGTTTCTTGTAAGGTGAGCTAGCGTTTGTTTCCCTGTCCTAAATGGAGTTGAATCACATCCTGTTTTTGGTCCTACGAGCAAGAGTTGTTTTCTGGTAAGGAAAGTCACTATTGCACTCCCATTGCCATACACTGTGCAAATAGCACTCACGTCTGTTCCAAGCAAGTACAGTGTATGGACTGAAGAGGAGCTACTGTTCTTGTCAGTTTCCTAAGGAGAGTTGAACTAGACATGGCCCGTTTGTGTAGGAAGCATAGTTCTTTTGTTCTGAGCAAGCTCACTGTTCAGATCCCATAGGATACACAGTAGAGTAGAAGAGTGCTCTTTTCTCAATAGCAGAGTGTGTTTCTTATAAGGCGAGCTAGCGTTTGTTTCCCAGTCCTAAATGGAGTTGAATCCCATGCAGTTTCTTGTCCTATGAGCAAGAGTTGTTTTCTGGTAAGAAGAGTCACTATTGCGCTCCCATTGTCATACACAGGGCAAATTGCACTGGCGTCTGTTCACAGCATGTACAGTGTATTGGACTGAAGAGAATCTACTGTTCTTGTCAGTTTCCTAAGCAGAATTGAACTAGATATGACCGTGTGTGTAGGAAGCACAGTTCTTTTTTTCTGAGCAAGCTCAATATTCTGGCCCTATAGGAAACACAATAGAATAGAAGAGTGCTCTTGTCTCAAAAGCAGAGTGTGTTTCTTGTAAGGCAAGCTAGCGTTTGTTTCCCAGTCCTAAATGTAGTTGAATCACATGCAGTTTTTCGTCCTATGAGCAAGAGTTTTTTTCTGGTAAGGAAAGTAACTATTGCTCTCCCACCGCCATACACAGTGCAAATAGCACTGGCGTGTGTTCCCAGCAAGTACAGTGTATTGGACTGAAGAGGAGCTACCGTTCTTGTCAGTTTCCTAAGCAGAGTTGAACTAGATATGGCCGTGTGTGTAGGAAGCACAATTCTTTTGTTCTGAGCAAGCTCACTCTTCGGACCCCATAGGAAACACAGTAAAGTAGAAGAGTCCTGTTTTTTCAAAAGCAGAGTGTGTTTCTTGTAAGGAGAGCTAGGATTTGTTTCCCAAACAGAAATGGAGTTGAATCCCATGCAGTTTCTGGTCCTATGAGCAAGAGTTGTTTTCTGAAAAGAAGAGTCACTATTCCGCTCCTATTGCCATACACAGTGCAAATAGCACTCGCGTCTGTACCCAGCAAGTACAGTGTATTGGACTGAAGAGGAGCTACATTTCTTGTCAGTTTCATTAGCAGAGTTGAAATAGATATGGCCCGTGTGTGTAAGAAGCACAGTTCTTTTGTTCTGAGCAAGCTCACTGTTCGGACCCCATAGGAAACAGAGTAGAGAAGAGGGGTCTTTTCTCAAAAGCAGAGTGTGTTTCTTGTAAGGCGAGCTAGCATTTGTTTCCCAATCCTAAATGGAGATGAATCACATGCAGTTTCTGGTCCTACGAGCTAGAGTTGTTTTCTGGTAAGAAGAGTCACTATTGCGCTCCCATTGCCATACACAGTGCAAATAGCACTTGTGTCTGTTCCCAGCAAGTACAGTGTATTGGACTGAAGAGGACCTACTGTTCTTGTCAGTTTCCTAAGCAGAGTTGAATAGATATGGCCCGTGTGTGTAGGAATCACAGTTCTTTTGTTCTGAGCAAGCTCACTGTTCGGACCCCATAGGAAACACAGTCGAGTAGAAGAGTGCTCTTTTCTCAAAAGCAGAGTGTGTTTATTGCAAGGCGAGCTAGCGTTTGTTTCCCATTCCTAAATGGAGTTGACTCACATGCAGTTTCTGGTCCTACGAGCAAGAGTTGTTTTCTGGTAAGAAGAGTCACTATTGCGCTCCCATTGTCATACACACGGCAAATAGCACTGCCGTCTGTTCGCAGCAAGTACAGTGTATTGGACTGAAGTGGAGCTACTCTTCATGTCAGTTTCCTAAGCATAGTTGAACTAGATATGGCCCCTGTGTGTAGGAAGCACAGTTCTTTTGTTCTGAGCAAGCTCACTGTTCGGACCCCATTGGAAACACAGTAGAGTAGAAGAGTGCTCTTTTCTCAAAAGCAGAGTATGTTTCTTGTAAGATGAGCTAGCGTTTGTTTCCCAGTCCTAAATGGAGTTGAATCACATGCAATTTTTGGTCCTACGAGCAAGAGTTGTTTTCTGGTAAGGAAAGTTACTTTTCTGCTCCCATTGCTATACACAGAGCAAATAGCACTTGCGTCTGTTCCCAACAAGTACAGTGTATTGGACTGAAGCGGAGCTATTGTTCTTGTCAGTTTCCTAAGCAGAGTTGAACTAGATATCCCCCGTGTGTGCAGGAAGCACAGTTCTTTTGTTCTGAGAAAGCTCAGTGTTCGGACCCCATAGGAAACAGAGTTGAGTAGAAGAGTGCTCTTTTCTCAAAAGCATAGAGTGTTTCTTGTAAGGTGAGCTAGCGTTTGTTTCCCAGTCCTAATTGGAGTTGAATCACATGCACTTTTTGGTCCTACGAGCAAGAGTTTTTTTTTGGTAAGGAAAGTCACTATTGTACTCCCATTGCCATACACAGTACAAATAGCACTCGCGTCTGTTCCCAGCAAGTGCAGTGTATTGGACTGAAGAGGAGCTACTGTTCTTGTCAGTTTCCTAAGCAGAGTTGAACTAGATATGGCCCGTGTGTGTAGGAAGCACAGTTCTTTTGTTCTGAGCAAGCTAACTGTTTTGGCCCTATAGGAAACACAGTAGAGTAGAAGAGTGATCATTTCTCAAAAGCAGAGTTTGTTTCTTGTAAGGCGAGCTAGCGTTTGTTTCCCAGTCTAAATGGTGTTGAATCACATGCAGTTTTTGGTCCTACGAGCAAGAGTTGTTTTCTGGTAAGGAAAGTCACCATTGTGCTCCCATTGGCATACACAGTGCAAATAGCACTCGCGTCTGTTCCCATCAAGTACAGTGTATTGGACTGAGGAGGATCTACTGTTCTTGTCATTTTCCTAAACAGAGTTGAACTAGATATGGCCCGTGTTTGTAGGAAGCACAGTTCTTTTGTTCTGAGCAAGCTCACTGTTCGGGCCCCATTGGAAACCCAGTAGAGTAGAAGAGTGCTCTTTTCTCAAAAGTAGAGAATGTTTCTTGTAAGGCGACCTAGCGTTTGTTTCCCATTCATAAATGGAGTTGAATCACATGCAGTTTCTGGTCCTATGAGCAAGAGATGTTTTCTGGTAAAAAGAGTCACTATTGTGGTCCCATTGCCATACACAGTACAAATAGCACTCGCGTCTGTTCCCAGCAAGTGCAGTGTATTGGACTGAAGAGGAGCTACTGTTCTTGTCAGTTTCCTAAGCAGAGTTGAACTAGATATGGCCCATGTGTGTAGGAAACACAGTTCTTTTGTTCTGAGAAAGCTCACTGTTCGGACCCCATAGGAAACACAGTAGAGTAGAAGACTGCTCTTTTCTCAAAAGCAGAGTGTGTTTCTTGTAAGGCGAGCTAGCATTTATTTCCCAAACCAAAATGGAGATGAATCACATGCAGTTTCTTGTCCTACGAGTAAGAGTTGTTTTCTGCTAAGAAGAGTCACTATTGAGCTCCCATTGGCATACACAATGCAAAAAGCACTCGCGTCTGTTCCCAGCAAGTACAGTGTATTGGACTGAAGAGGAGCTACTGTTCTTGTCAGTTTCCTAAGCAGAATTGAACTAGATAAGGCCCATGTTTGTAGGAAGCAGAGTTCTTTTGTTCTGAGCAAGCTCACTGTTCGGACCCCATAGGAAACACAGTAGAGTAGAAGACTGCTCTTTTCTCACAAGCAGAGTGTGTTTCTTGTAAGGCGAGCTAGCGTTTGTTTCCCAGTCCTAAGTGGAGTTGAATCACATGCAGTTTCTGGTCCTACGAGCAAGAGTTGTTTTATGGTAAGAAGAGTCACTATTGTGCTCCCATTGTCATACACAGGGCAAATAGCACTGGCGTCTGTTCCCTGCATGTCCAGTGTATTGGACTGAAGAGGATCTACTGTTCTTGTCAGTTTCCTAAGCAGAATTGAATTAGATATGGCCGTATTTGTAGGAAGCACAGTTCTTTTGTTCTGAGCAAGCTCACTCTTCGGATCCCATAGGATACACAGTAGAGTAGAAGAGTGCTCTTTTCTCAAATGCAGAGTGTGTTTCTTGTAAGGCGAGCTAGCTTTTGTTTCCCAACCCTAAATGGAGTTGAATCACATGCAGTTTTTGGTCCTATGAGCAAGAGTTGTTTTCTGGTAAGGAAAGTCACTATTGTGCTCCCATTGCCATACACAGTGCAAATAGCACTCGCGTCTGTTCCCAGCAAGTACAGTGTATTGGACTGAAGCGGAGCTACTGTTCTTGTCAGTTTCCTAAGCAGAGTTGAACTAGATATGGCCCGTGTGTGTAGGAAGCACAGTTCTTTTGTTCTGAGCAAGCTCACTGTTCGGATCCCATAGGATACACAGTAGAGTAGAAGAGTGCTCTTTTCTCAAAAGCGAAGTGTGTTTCTTGTAAGGCTAGCTAGCTTTTGTTTCCCAACCCTAAATGGAGTTGAATCACATGCAGTTTCTTGTCCTATGAGCAAGAGTTGTTTTCTGGTAAGAAGAGTCACTATTGTGCTCCCATTGCCATACACAGAACAAATAGCACTCGCGTCTGTTCCCAGCAAGTACAGTGTATTGGACTGAAGCGGAGCTGCTGTTCTTTTCAGTTTGCTAAGCAGAGTTGAACTAATATGGCCCGTGTGTGTAGGAAGCACAGTTCTTTTATTCTGAGCAAGCTCACTGTTCGGATTCCATAGGATACACAGTAGAGTAGAAGAGTGCTCTTTTCTCCAAAGCAGACTGTGTTTCTTGTAAGGTGAGCTAGCATTTGTTTCCCAGTCTAAATGGAGTTGAATCACATGCAGTTTCTTGTCCTACGAGCAAGAGTTGTTTTCTGGTAAGAAGAGTCACTATTGCGCTCCCATTGTCATACACAGGGCAAATAGCACTGGCGTCTGTTCCCAGCATGTACAGTGTATTGGACTGAAGAGGACCTACTGTTCTGGTCACTTTCCTAAGCAGAATTGAACTAGATAAGGCTGTATTTGTAGGAAGCACAGTACTTTTGTTCTGAGCAAACTCACTGTTCTGGCCCTATAGGAAACACAGTAGAGTAGAAGAGTCCTCTTTTCTCAAAAGCAGAGTGTGTTTCTTGTAAGTTGAGCTAGCGTTTGTTTCCCAGTCCTAAATGGAGTTGAATCACATCCTGGTTTTGGTCCTACGAGCAAGAGTTGTTTTCTGGTAAGGAAAGTCACTATTGTGCTCCCATTGCCATACACAGTACAAATAGCACTCGCGTCTGTTCCCAACAAGTACAGTGTATTGGACTGAAGCGGAGCTACTGTATTTGTCAGTTTCCTAAGCAGAGTTGAACTAGATATGGCCCGTGTGTGTAGGAAGCACAGTTCTTTTGTTCTGAGCAAGCTCACTGTTCGGACCCCATAGGAAACACAGTCGAGTAGAAGAGTGCTCTTTTTTCAAAAGCAGATAGTGTTTCTTGTAAGGCGAGCTAGCGTTTGTTTCCCAGTCCTAAATGGAGTTGAATCACATGCAGTTTTTGGTCCTACGAGCAAGAGTTTTTTTTTGGTAAGGAAAGTCACTATTGTGCTCCCATTGCCATACACAGTACATATAGCACTCGCGTCTGTTCCCAGCAAGTGCAGTGTATTGGACTGAAGAGGAGCTACTGTTCTTGTCAGTTTGCTAAGCAGAGTTGAACTAGATATGGCCCATGTGTGTAGGAAACACAGTTCTTTTGTTCTGAGCAAGCTCACTGTTCGGACCCCACAGGAAACACAGTAGAGTTGAAGACTGCTCTTTTCTCAAAAGCAGAGTGTGTTTCTTGTAACACGAGCTAGCGTTTGTTTCCTTGTCCTAAATGAAGTTGAATCCCATGCAGTTTCTGGTCCTATGAACAAGAGTTGTTTTCTGGTAAGGAAAGTCACTATTGCGCTCCCATTGTCATACACAGTGCAAATAGCACTCGTGTCTGTTCCCAGCAAGTACAGTGTATCAGACTGAAGAGAAGCTACTGTTCTTGTCAGTTTCCTAAGCATAGTTGAACTAGATATGGCCCGTGTGTGTAGGAAGCACAGTTCTTTTGTCCTGAGCAAGCTCACTGTTCGGACCCCATTGGAAACACAGTAGAGTAGAAGAGTGCTCTTTTCTCAAAAGCAGAGTATGTTTCTTGTAAGGCGACTTGCGTTTGGTTCCCTGTCCTAAATGGAGTTGAATCACATGCAGTTTCTTGTCCTACGAGCAAGAGTTGTTTTCTGGTAAGCAGAGTCACTATTGTGCTCCCATTGTCATACACAGGGCAAATAGCACTGGCGTCTGTTCCCAGCATGTCCAGTGTATTGGACTGAAGAGGAGCTACTGTTCTTGTCAGTTTCCTAAGCAGAATTGAATTCGATATGGCTGTATTTGTAGGAAGCACAGTTCTTTTGTTCTGAGCAAACTCAGTGTTCTGGCCATATAGGAAACACAGTAGAGTAGAAGAGTGCTCTTTTCTCAATAGCAGAGTGTGTTTCTTGTAAGGCGACTTGCGTTTGTTTCCCAGTCCTAAATGGAGTTGAATCACATGCAGTTTTTGGTCCTACGAGCAAGAGTTGTTTTCTGGTAAGGAAAGTCACTATTGTGCTCCCATTGCCATACACAGTGCAAATAGCACTCGCGTCTGTTCCCAGCAAGTACAGTGTATTGGACCTAAGCGGAGCTACTGTTCTTGTCAGTTTGCTAAGCAGAGTTGAACTCGATATGGCCCATGTGTGTAGGAAGCACAGTTCTTTTGTTCTGAGCAAGCTCACTGTTCGGATCCCATAGGATACACAGTAGAGTAGAAGAGTGCTCTTTTCTCAAAAGCAGAGTGTGTTTCTTGTAAGGCGAGCTAGCTTTTGTTTCCCAACCCTAAATGGAGTTGAATCACATGCAGTTTCTTGTCCTACGAGCAAGAGTTGTTTTCTGGTAAGAAGAGTCACTATTGTGCTCCCATTGCCATACACAGTACAAATAGCACTCGCGTCTGTTCCCAGCAAGTACAGTGTATTGGACTGAAGTGGAGATACTGTTCTTGTCAGTTTCCTAAGCTGAGCTGAACTAATATGGCCCGTGTGTGTAGGAAGCACAGTTCTTTTATTCTGAGCAAGCTCACTGTTCGGATTCCATAGGATACACAGTAGAGTAGAAGAGTGCTCTTTCTCCAAAGCAGACTGTGTTTCTTGTAAGGTGAGCTAGGATTTGTTTCCCAGTCTAAATGGAGTTGAATCACTTGCAGTTTCTTGTCCTATGAGCAAGAGTTGTTTTCTGGTAGGAGAGTCACTATTTCGCTCCCATTGTCATACACAGGGCAAATAGCACTGGCGTCTGTTCCCAGCATGTACAGTGTATTGGACTGAAGAGGACCTACTGTTCTGGTCACTTTCCTAAGCAGAATTGAACTAGATAAGGCTGTATTTGGGGGAAGCACAGTTCTTTTTTTCTGAGCAAACTCACTGTTCTGGCCCTATAGGAAACAGAGTAGAGTAGAAGAGTCCTCTTTTCTCAAAAGCAGAGTGTGTTTCTTGTAAGTTGAGCTAGCGTTTGTTTTCCAGTCCTAAATGGAGTTGAATCACATGCAGTTTTTGGTCTTACGAGCAAGAGTTGTTTTCTGGTAAGGAAAGTCACTATTGTGCTCCCATTGCCATACACAGTACAAATAGCACTCGCGTCTGTTCCCAACAAGTACAGTGTATTGGACTGAAGCGGAGCTACTGTTTTTGTCCGTTTCCTAAGCAGAGTTGAACTAGATATGGCCCGTGTGTGTAGGAAGCACAGTTCTTTTGTTCTGAGCAAGCTCACTGTTCGGACCCCATAGGAAACACAGTCGAGTAGAAGAGTGCTCTTTTCTCAAAAGCAGAGAGTGTTTCTTGTAAGGCGAGCTAGCGTTTGTTTCCCAGTCCTAAATGGAGTTGAATCAAACGCAGTTTTTGGTCCTACGAGCAAGAGTTTTTTTTTGGTAAGGAAAGTCACTATTGTGCTCCCATTGCCATACACAGTACATATAGCACACGCGTTTGTTCCTAGCAAGTGCAGTGTATTGGACTGAACAGGAGCTACTGTTCTTGTCAGTTTCCTAAGCAGAGTTGAACTAGATATGGCCCATGTGTGTAGGAAACACAGTTCTTTTGTTCTGAGCAAGCTCACTTTTCTGGCCCTATAGCAAACACATTAGAGTAGAACAGTGCTCTTTTTTCAAATGCAGAGTGTGTTTCTTGTAAGGCAAGCTAGCGTTTGTTTCCCAGTCCTAAATGGAGTTGAATCACATGCAGTTTTTGGTCCTACGAACAAGAGTTTTTTTCTGGTAAGGAAAGTCACTATTGCTTTCCCATTGCCATACACAGTACAAATAGCACTCGCGTCTGTTCCCAGCAAGTACAGTGTATTGGACTGAAGAGGATCTACTGTTCTTGTCAGTTTCCTAAGCAGAAATGAACTAGATATGGCCCTATTTGTAGGAAGCGCAGTTCATTTGTTCTGAGCAAACTCACTGTTCTTGCCCTATAGGAAACACAGTAGGGTAGAAGAGTGCTCTTTTTCCAAAAGCAGAGTGTGTTTCTTGTAAGTTGAGCTAGCATTTCTTTCCAAGTCCGAAATGGAGTTGAATCACATGCAGTTTCTGGTCCTACCAGCAAGAGTTGTTTTCTGGTAAGAAGAGTCACTATTGTGCTCCCATTGTCATACACAAGGCAAATAGCACTGGCGTCTAATCCCAGCAAGTACAGTGTATTGGACTGAAGAGGATCTACCATTCTTGTCAGTTTCCTAAGCAGAGTTGAACTAGATATGGCCCGTGTGTGTAGGAAGCACAGTTCTTTTGTTCTGAGCAAGCTCACTGGTCGGACCCCATAGGAAAAACAGTAGAGTAGAAGACTGCTCTTTTCTCAAAAGCAGAGTGTGTTTCTTGTAAGTCAAGCTAGCATTTGTTTCCCAGTCCTAAATGAAGTTGAATAACATGCAGTTTTTGGTCCTATGAGCAAGAGTTGTTTTCTGGTAAGAAGAGTCACTATTGCGCTCCCATTGTCATACACAGGGCAAATAGCACTGGCGTCTGTTCCCAGGAAGTACAGTGTATTGGACTGAAGAGGATCTACTGTTCTTTTCATTTTCCTAAGCAGAATTGAACTAGATATTTCCCTTGTGTGTAGTAAGCACAGTTCTTTTGTTCTAAGCAAGCTAACTGTTTTGGCCCTATAGGAAACACTGTAGAGTAGAAGAGTGATCATTTCTCAAAGGCAGAGTGTGTTTCTTGTAAGGCGAGCTAGCGTTTGTTTCGTAGTCAGAAATGGAGTTGAATCCCATGCAGATTCTGGTCCTACCAGCAAGAGGTGTTTTCTGATAAGAAGAGTCACTATTGCGCTCCTATTACCATACACAGTGGAAATAGCACTCGCGTCTGTTCCCAGCTAGTACAGTGTATTGGACTGAAGAGGAGCAACCATTCTTGTCAGTTTCCTTAGCAGAGTTGAACTAGATATGGCCCGTGTGTGTAGGAAGCAGAGTTCTATTCGGACCCCATAGGAAACACAGTAGAGTAGAAGAGTGCTCTTTTCTCAAAAGCAGAGTGTGTTTCTTGTAAGGCGAGCTAGCTGTTTCCTATGTGTGCCTTACAAGAAACACACTCTGCTTTTGAGAAAAGAGCACTCTTCAACTCTACTATGTTTCCTATGGTGTACGAACAGTGAGCTTGCTCAGAACAAAAGAACTGTGCTTCCTATACACACGGGCCATATCTAGTTGAACTGTGCTTAGGAAACTGACAAGAACAAGAGCTCCTCTTCAGTCCAATACACTGTACTTGCTGGGAACAGACGCGAGTGCTATTTGCACTGTGTAATGCAATGGGTACGCAATAGTGACTTTCCTTACCAGAAAACAACTCTTGCTCGTAGGACCCAAAACTGCATGTTATTCAACTCCATTTATGACTGGGAAATAAACGCTAGCTCCCCTTACAAGAAACACACTCTGCTTTTGAGAAAAGAGCACTCTTCTCCTCTACTGTGTTTCCTATAGGGCCAGAAGAGTGAGCTTGCTTAGAACAAAAGAACTGTGCTTCCTACACACACGGGCCATATCTAGTTCAACTCTGCTTAGGAAACTGACAAGAACAGTAGCTCTTCTTCAGTCCAATACACTGTACTCGCTGGGAATAGAAGCGAGTGCTATTTACACTGTGTACAGCAATGGGAGCACAATAGTGTCTCTTCTTACCAGAAAACAACTCTTGCTCTTAGGACCAGAAACTGCATGTGATTCAACGTCACTTAGGACTGGGAAACAAACGCTAGCTCGCCTTACAAGAAACAAGCTCTGCTTTTGAGAAAAGAGCACTCTTCTACTCTACTATGTTTCCTATAGGGAAAGTTGAGTGAGCTTGCTCAGAACAAAAGAACTGTGCTTCCGACACACATGGCCATATCCAGTTCAATTCTGCTTAGGAAACTGACAAGAACATTAGCTCCTCTTCAGTCCAATAAACTCTACATGCTGGGAACAGACGCCAGTGCTATTTGCCCTGTGTATGACAATGGGAGCAAAATAGTGTCTCTTCTTACCAGAAAACGACTCTTGCTCGTAGGACCAGAAACTGCATGGTATTCAACTCCATTTAGGACTGGGAAACAAACGATAGCTCGCCTTACAATAAACACACTCTGCTTTTGAGAAAAGAGCACTCTTCTACTCTACTGTGTTTCCTATAGCGCCGGAACAGTGAGCTTGCTCAGAACAAAAGAACTGTGCTTCCTACACACATGGGCCATATATAGTTCAAGTCTGCTTAGGAAGCTGACTAGAACAGTAGCTCCTCTTCAGTCCAATACACTGTACTTGCTGGGAACAGACGCGAGTGCTATTTGCACTGTGTACAGCAATGGGAGTGCAATAGTGACCCTTCTTACCAGAAAACAATTCTGGCTCTTAGGACCAGAAACTGCATGTGATTCAACTCCACTTAGGACTGGGAAACAAACGCTATCTTGCCTTACACGAAACAAGCTCTGCTTTTGAGAAAAGGGCACACTTCTACTCTATTGTGTTTCCTATGGGGTCCGAACAGTGAGCTTGCTCAGAAAAAAAGAACTGTGCTTCCTACATACACGGGCCATATCTAGTTCAACTCTGCTTAGGAAACTGACAAGAACAGTAGCTCCTCTTCAATCCAATACACTGTACTTGATTGGAACAGACGCAAGTGCTATTTGTACTGTGTATGGCAATGGGAGCGTAATAGTGACTCTTCTTACCAAAAAACAACTCTACTCGTAGGACCAGAAACTTCATGTGATTCAACTTCATTTAGGACTGGGAAACAAAAGCTAGCTCGCCTTACAAGAAACACACTCTGCTTTTGAGAAAATAACATTCTTCTTCTCTACTATGTGTCCTATGGGGTCCGAACAGTGAGCTTGCTCAGAACAAAAAAACTGTGCTTCCGACACACACGGGCCATATCTAGTTCAACTCTGCTTAGGAAACTGTGTAGAACAGTAGCTCCTCTTCAGTCCAATACACTGTACTTGCTGGGAACAGACGCGAGTGCTATTTGCACTGTGTACAGCAATGGAAGTGCAATAGTGACTCTTCTTACCAGAAAACAACTTTTGCTCGTAGGACCAGAAATTGCATGTCATTCAAGTCCATTTAGGACTGGGAAACAAATGCTAGCTCGCTTTACAAGAAACACACTCTGCTTTTGAGAAAAGAGCACACTTCTACTCTACTGTGTTTCGTATGTGGTCCGAACAGTGATCTTGCTCAGAACAAAAGATCTGTTCTTCCTACACACACATGGCCATATCTAGTTCAACTCTGCTTAGGAAACTGACAAGAACAGTAGCTCCTCTTCACTCCAATACACTGTATTGCTGGGAGCAGATGCGAGTGCTATTTGCACTGTGTATGGCAATGGGAACTCAATAGTGACTTTCCTTACCAGAAAAAAACTCTTGCTCGTAGGACCAAAAACTGCAAGTGATTCAACTCTATTTAGGACTGGGAAACAAACGCTAGCTTGCCTTACAAGAAACACACTCTGCTTTTGAGAAAAGAGCACTCTTCTACTCTACTGTGTTTGCTATAGGGCCAGAACAGTGAGCTTGCTCAGAACAAAAGAACTGTGCTTCCTACACACACGGCCATATCTAGTTCAATTCTGTTTAGTAAACTGACGAGAACAGTAGATCCTCTTCAGACCCATACACTATAATTGCTGGGAACAGACGCCAGTGCTTTTTGCCCTGTGTATGACAATGGGAGCGCAATAGTGACTCTTCTTACCAGAAAACAACTCTTGCTCGTAGGACCAGGAACTGCATGTGATTCAACTCCATTTAGGACTGGGAAACAAACGCTAGCTCGCCTTACAAGAAACACACTCTGCTTTTGAGAAAAGATCACTCTTGTACTCTACTGTGTTTCCTATAGAGCCAGAATAGTGAGCTTGCTCAGAACAAAAGAAATGTGCTTCCTACACACACGGGCCATATCTAGTTCAATTCTGCTTAGGAAACTGACAAGAACAGTAGCTCCTCTTCAATCCAATACACTGTTATTGCTGGGAAGAGACACCAGTGATATTTGCACTGTGTATGGCAATGGGACAACAATAGTGACTTTCCTTACCAGAAAAAAACTCTTGCTCGTAGGACCAAAAACTGCATGTGATTCAACTCCATTTAGGACTGGGAAACATACGCTAGCTCGCCTTACAAGAAACACACTCTGCCTTTGAGAAAAGGGTACTCTTCTACTCTACTGTGTTTCTTATGTGGTCAGAACAGTGAGGTTGCTCAGAACAAAAGAACTGTGCTTCCTACACACACGGGCCATATCTAGATCAATTCTCCTTAGGAAACTGACAAGAACAGTAGCTCCTCTTCAGTCCAATACAATGTACTTGCTGGGAACAGACGCCAGTGCTATTTGTCCTGTGTATGACAATGGGAGCACAATAGTGACTCTTCTTCCCACAAAACAACTCTAGCTGTTAGGAGCAGAAACTGCATGTGATTCAACTCCATTTAGGACTGGGAAACAAATGCTCGCTCGCCGTACAAGAAACACACTCTGCTTTTGAGAAAAGAGCACTCTTCTACTCTACTGTGTTTCCAATAGGGCCTGAATAGTGACCTTGCTCAGAACAAAAGTACCGTGCTTCCTACACACACGGGCTATATCTAGTTCAACTCTGCTTAGGAAACTGACAAGAACAGTAGCTCCTCTTCAGTGCAATACACTGTACATGCTGGGAACACATGCCAGTGCTATTTGCCCTGTGTATGATAATGGGAGCGCAATAGTGACTCTTCTTACCAGAAAACAACTCTTGCTCATAGGAACAAAAACTGCATGTGATTCAACTCCATTTAGGACTGGGAAACAAACGCTATCTCGCCTTACAAGAAACACACATTGCTTTTGAGAAAAGAGCACTCTTCTACTCTACTGTGTTTCCTGTAGCGCCAGAACAGTGAGCTTGCTCAGAACAAAAGAACTGTGCTTCCTACACACACGGGCCATATCTAGTTCAACTCTGTTTAGTAAACTGACAAGAACAGTAGATCCTCTTCAGTCCAATACACTGTACATTCTGGGAACAGACGCCAGTGGTATTTACACTGTGTACGGCAATGGGAGCACAATAGTGACACTTTTTACCACAAAACAACTCTTGCTCGTATGACCAGAAACTGCATGTCATTCAAGTCCATTTAGGACTGGGAAACAAACGCTAGCTCGCTTTACAAGAAAAACACTCTGCTTTTGAGAAAAGAGCACACTTCTTCTCTACTGTGTTTCGTATGTTGTCCGAACAGTGATCTTGCTCAGAACAAAAGATCTGTGCTTCCTACACACACGACCATATCTAGTTCAACTCTGCTTAGGAAACTGACAAGAACAGTAACTCCTCTTCAGTCCAATACACTGTACTTGCTGGGAGCAGACACGAGTGCTATTTGCACTGTGCATGGCAATGGGAACTCAATAGTGACTTTCCTTACCAGAAAAAAACTCTTGCTCGTAGGACCAAAAACTGCATGTGATTCAACTCCATTTAGGACTGGGAAACAAACGCTAGCTCGCCTTACAAGAAACACACTCTGCTTTTGAGAAAAGAGCGCTCTTCTACTCTACTGTGTTTCCTATAGTGCCAGAACAGTGAGCTTGCTCAGAAAAAAAGAACTGTGCTTCCTGGACAAACGGGCCATATCTAGTTCAACTCTGTTTAGGAAACTGACTAGAACAGTAGCTCCTCTTCAGTCCAATGCACTGTACTTGCTGGGAACATACGCGAGTGCTATTTGTACTGTGTACAGCAATGGGAGTGCAATAGTGACTCTTCTTACCAGAAAACAATTCTGGCTCTTAGGACCAGAAACTGCATGTGATTCAACTCCACTTAGGACTGGGAAACTAACGCTATCTTGCCTTACACGAAAGAAGCTCTGCTTTTGAGAAAAGGGCACACTTCTACTCTACTGTGTTTCCTATCAGGTCCGAACAGTGAGCTTGCTCAGAACAAAAGAACTGTGCTTCCTACACACACGGTCATATCTAGTTCAATTCTGCTCATGAAACTGACAAGAACTGTAGATCCTCTTCAGTCCCATACACGGTACTTGCTGGGAACAGACGCCAGTGCTATTTGCCCTGTGTATGACAATGGGAGCGCAATAGTGACTCTTCTTACCAGAAAACAACTCTTGCCCGTAGGACCAGAAACTGCATGTGATTCAACTCCATTTAGGACTGGGAAACAAACGCTAGCTCGCCTTACAAGAAACACACTCTGCTTTTGAGAAAAGAATACTCTTCTACTCTACTGTGTTTCCTATAGAGCCAGAATAGTGAGTTTGCTCAGAAGAAAAGAAATGTGCTTCCTACACACACGGGCCACATCTAGTTTAATTCTGCTTAGGAAACTGACAAGAACAGTAGCTCCTCTTCAGTCCAATACACTGTTCTTGCTGGGAACAGACGCCAGTGCTATTTGTACTGTGTATGGCAATGGGACAACAATAGTGACTTTCCTTACCAGAAAAAAACTCTTGCTCGTAGGACCAAAAAATGCATGTGATTCAACTCCATTTAGGACTGGGAAACATACGCTAGCTCGCCTTACAAGAAACACACTCTGCCTTTGAGAAAAGGGTACTCTTCTACTCTACTGTGTTTCTTATGGGGTCAGAACAGTGAGGTTGCTCAGAACAAAAGAACTGTGCTTCCTACACACACGGGCCATATCTAGATCAATTCTCCTTAGGAAACTGACAAGGACAGTAGATCCTCTTCAGTCCAATACACTGTACATGCTGGGAATAGACGCCAGTGCTATTTGCCCTGTGTATGACAATGGGCGCCCAATAGTGACTCTTCTTACCAGAAAACAACCCTTGCTCGTAGGACCAGAAACTGCATGTGATTCAACTCCATTTAGGACTTCGAAACAATCGTTAGCTCGCCTTACAAGAAACACACTCTGCTATTGGGAAAAGAGCCCTCTTCTATTCTAAAGTGTTTCCTATGTGGTCCGAACAGTGAGCTTGCTCAGAACAAAAGAACTGTGCTTCATACACACGGGCCATATCTAGTTCAACTCTGCTTAGGAAACTAACAAGAACAGTAGCTCCTCTTCAGTCCAATACAATGTACTTGCTGGGAACAGACGCCAGTGCTATTTGCCCTGTGTATGACAATGGGAGCACAATAGTGACTCTTCTTCCCACAAAACAACTCTAGCTCTTAGGACCAGAAACTGCATGTGATTCAACTCCATTTAGGACTGGGAAACAAATGCTAGCTCGCCTTACAAGAAACACACTCTGCTTTTGAGAAAAGAGCACTCTTCTACTCTACTGTGTTTCCAATAGGGCCTGAATAGTGAGCTTGCTCAGAACAAAAGAACCTTGCTTCCTACACACACGGGCTATATCTAGTTCAACTCTGCTTAGGAAACTGACAAGAACAGTAGCTCCTCTTCAGTGCAATACACTGTACATGCTGGGAACAGATGCCAGTGCTATTTGCCCTGTGTATGATAATGGGAGCGCAATAGTGACTCTTCTTACCAGAAAACAACTCTTGCTCGTAGGACCAGAAACTGCATGTGATTCCACTCCATTTAGAACTGGGATCTAAACACTAGCTCGCCTTACAATAAACACACTCTTGTTTTGAAAAAAGAGCACTCTTCTACTCTAATGTGTTTCCTATGGGTTCCGAACAGTGAGCTTGCTCCAAACAAAAGAACCGTGCTTCCAACACACACGGGCCATATCTAGTTCAACTCTGCTTAGGAAACTGACAAGAACAGTAGATCCTCTTCAGTCCAATACAGTGTACTTGCTGGGAACAGACACCAGTGCTATTTGCACTGTGTATGGCAATGGGAGCGCAATAGTGAGTCTTCTTACCAGAAAACAACTCTTGCTCGTAGGAACAAAAACTGCATGTGATTCAACTCCATTTAGGACGGGGAAACAAATGCTAGCTCGCCTTACAAGAAACACACATTGCTTTTGAGAAAAGAGCACTCTTCTACTCTACTGTGTTTCCTATAGCGCCAGAACAGTGAGCTTGCTCAGAACGAAAGAACTGTGCTTCCTACACACACGGGCCATATCTAGTTCAACTCTGTTTAGTAAACTGACAAGAACAGTAGATCCTCTTCAGTCCAATACACTGTACATTCTGGGAACAGACGCCAGTGGTATTTGCACTGTGTACGGAAATGGGAGCACAAGAGTGACACTTTTTACCAGAAAACAACTCTTGCTCATAGGACCAGAAACTACATGTGATTCAACTCCATTTACGACTGGGAAACAAACGCTAGCTCACCTTACAAGAAACACACTCTGCTTCTCAGAAAAGAGCTCTCTTCTACTCTACTGTGTTTTCTATAGAGCCAAAACAGTGAGCTTGCTCAGAACAAAAGAAATGTAATTCCTACATACGGCCATATCTAGTTCAATTCTGCTTAGGAAACTGACAATAACAGTAGATCCTACTCAGTCCAATACACTGTACATGCTGGGAACAGACGCCAGTGCTATTTGTAATATGTATGACAGTGGGAGCGCAATAGTGACTCTTCTTACCAGAAGACAACTCTTGCTCGTAGGACCAGAAACTGCATGTGATTCAACTCCATTTAGGACTGGGAAACAAACGCTAGCTCGCCTTACAAGAAACACACTCTGCTTTTGAGAAAAGAGCACTCTTCTACTCTTCTGTGTTTCCTTTGGGGTCCAAACAGTGAGCTTGCTCAGAACCAAAGAACTGTGCTTCCTACACAAACGGGCCATATGTAGTTCAACTCTGCTTAGGAAACTGACAAGAACAGTAGCTCCTCTTCAGTCCAATACACTGTACTTGCTTGGAAAAGACACGAGTGCTATTTGCACTGTGTATGACAATTAGAGCACAATAGTGACTCGTCTTACCAGAAAACAACTCTTGCTTGTAGGACAAAAAACTGCATGTCACTCAACTCCATTTAGGACTAGGAAACAAACGCTAGCTCGCCTTCCAAGAAACACACTCTGCTTTTGAGAAAAGAGCACTCTTCTACTCTACTGTGTTTCCCATGTGTTCCAAACAGTGAGCTAGCTCAGAACAAAAAAACTGTGCCTCCTACACACACGGCCATATCTAGTTCAAGTCTGCTTAGGAAACTGACAAGAACAGTAGCACCTATTCAGTCCAATACACTGTACTTGCTGGGAACAGAGGCCAGTGATATTTGCACTGTGTATGGCAATGAGAGCGCAATAGTGACTTTTCTTACCAGAAAACAAGTCTTGTTCGTAGGACCAGAAACTGCATGGGATTCAACTTCATTTAGGACAAGGAAACAAACGCTAGCTCGACTTACAAGAAACACACTCTGCTTTAGAGAAAAGAGCACACTTCTACTCTTCTGTGTTTCCTATGGGGTCCAAACAGTGAGCTTGCTTAGAACAAAAGAACTGTGCTTCCTACACACATGGACCATATCTAGTTCAATTCTGCTTAGGAAAATGACAAGAACAGTAGCTCCTATACAGTCCCATACTCTGTACTTGCTGGGAACAGACGCGAGTGCTATTTGCACTGTGTATGGCATTTGGAGTGCAATAGTGACTCTTCTTACCAGAAAACAACTCTTGCTCGTAGGACCAGAAACTGCATGTGATTCAACCCCATTTAGGACTGGGAAACAAACGCTAGCTCGCCATAGAAGAAACACACTCTGCTTTTGAGAAAAGAGCCATCTTCTACTCTAAAGTGTTTCCTAAGGGGTCTGAACAGTGAACTTGCTCAGAACAAAAGAACTGTGCTTCTTACACACAGGGGCCATATCTAGTTCAACTCTGCTTAGGAAACTGACAAGAACAGTAGCTCATCTTCAGTCCAATACACTGTACTTTCTGGGAACAGACGCGAGTGCTATTTGCACTATGTATGGCAATGGGAGCGCAATAGTGACTTTCCTTACCAGAAAACAACTCATGCTAGTAGGAACAAAACTGTATGTGCTTCAACTCCATTTAGGACTGGGAAACAAACGCTAGCTCGCATTACAAGAAAAACACTCTGCTTTTGAGAAAAGAGCACTCTTCTACGCTACTGTGTTTCCTATAAGGCCTGAACAGTGAGCTTGCTCAGAAAAAAAGAACTGTGCTTCCTACACACACACCCATATCTAGTTCAATTCTTCTTAGGAAACTGACAAGAACAGTAGCTCCTTTTTAGTCCAATATACTGTACTTCCTGGGAACAGACACGAGTGCAATTTTCACTGTGTATGGCAATGGGAGCACAAAAGTGACTCTTCTTACCAGAAAAAAACTCTTGCTGGTAGGATCAGAATCTGCATGGCATTCAACTCCATTTCTGACTGGGAAACAAACACTAGCTCGCCTTACAAGAAACACACTCTGCTTTTGAGAAAAGAGCACTCTTCTACATTACTGTGTTTCCTATGGGGTCCAAACAGTAAGCTTGCTCAGAACAAAAGAACTGTGCTTCCTACACACACGGGACATATCTCGTTCAATTCTGCTTAGGAAACTGACAAGAACAGTAGCTTCTCTTCAGTCTGATACACTGTACTTGCTGGGAACAGACGCGAGTGCTATTTGCACTGTGTATGACAATGGGAGCAGAATAGTGACTTTCCATACCAGAAAACAACCCTTGCTCGTAGGACCAGAACCTGCATGTGATTGAACTCCATTTATGGCTGGGAAACAAATGCTAGCTCGCCTTACAAGAAACACACTCTGCTTTTGAGAAAGGAGCACTCTTCTACTCTCCTGTGTTTCCTACAGTGCCAGAACAGTGAGCTTGCTCAGAACAAAAGAACTGTGCTTCCTACACACGGCCATATCTAGTTCAATTCTGCTTACGAACCTGACAAGAACAGTAGATCCTTTTCAGTCCAATACACTGTATTTGCTGGGAAGAGACGCCAGTGCTATTTATCTTGGGTATGGCAATGGCAGCGCAATATTGACTCTTCTTACCAGAAAACAACTCTTGCTCGTAGGACCAGAAACTGCATGGGATTCAACTCCATTTAGGACTGGGAAACAAACGCTAGCTCTCCTTACAAAAAACACACTCTGCTTTTGAGAAAAGAGCACTCTTCTACTCTACTGTGTTTCCTATGGGGTCCAAACAGTGAGCTTGCTCAGAATAAAAGAACTGTGCTTCCTACACACACCGACCATATCTAGTTCAACTCTACTTAGGAAACTGACAAGAACAGTAGCTCCTCTTCAGTCCGATACACTGTACTTGCTGGGAACAGACGCCAATGCTATTTGTCCTGTGTATGGCAATGGCAGCACAATATTGACTCTTCTTACCATAAAACAACTCTTGCTCGTAGGACCAGAAACTGCATGTGATTCAACTCTATTTAGGACTGGGAAACAAACGCTAGCTGGCCTTACAAGAAACACACTCTGCTTTAGAGAAAAGAGCACTCTTCTACTCTACTGTGTTTATTATAAGGCCTGAACAGTGAGCTTGCTCAGAACTAAAGAACTGTGTTTCCTACACACACACCCATATCTAGTTCAATTTGCTTAGGGACCTGACAAGAACAGTAGGTCCTCTTCAGTCCAATACACTGTACTTGCTGGGAACATACGCGAGTGCTATTTGCACTGTGTATGGCAATTGTAGCACAATAGTGACTCGTCTTACCAGAAAAGAATGCTTGCTCGTAGGACAAAAAACTGCATGTGACTCAACTCCATTTAGGACTGGGAAACAAACTCTAGCTCGCTTTACAGAAACACACTCTGCTTTTGAGAAAAGAGCACTCTTCTACTCTACTGTGTTTCCTATAGGGCCAGAACAGTGAGCTTGCTCAGAAAAAAGAACTGTGCTTCCTACACACACGGGCCATATCTAGTTCAACTCTTCTTAAGAAACTGAGAAGAACAGTAGCTCCTCTTCAGTCCAATACACTGTACTTGCTGGGAACAGACGGGAGGGCTATTTGCACTGTGTATGACAATGGGATCACAATAGTGACTTTCTTTACCAGAAAACAACTCTTGCTCGTAGGACCAGAAACTGCATGTGATTCAACTCCATTTACGACTGGGAAACAAACGATAGCTCGCTTTACAAGAAACACACTCTGCTTTTGAGAAAAGAGCACTCTTCTACTCTACTGTTTTTCCTATGGGGTCTGAACAGTGAGATTGCTCAGAACAAAAAAATTGTGCTTCCTACACACACGGCCATATCTAATTCAAGTCTGCTTAGGAAACTGACAAAAAAAGTAGCTCCTCTTCAGTCCGATACACTGTACTTGCTGGGAACAGACTCGAGTGCTATTTGCACTGTGTATGGCAATTGGAGCACAATAGTGACTCGTCTTACCAGAAAACAACTCTTGCTTGTAGGACAAAAAACTGCATGTGACTCAACTCCATTTAGGACTAGGAAACAAACGCTAGCTCACCTTACAAGAAACACACTCTGCTTTTGAGAAAAGAGCACTCTTCTACTCTACTGTGTTTCCTATGTGTTCCAAACAGTGAGCTTGCTCAGAACAAAAAAACTGTGCTTCCTACACACACAGCCACATCTAGTTCAAGTCTGCTTAGGAACCTGACAAGAACATTAGCTCCTGTTCAGTCCAATACACTGTACTTGCTGGGAACAGACGCCAGTGCTATTAGTCCTGTGTATGGCAATGGCAGCACAATAGTGACTCCTCTTACCTGAAAACAACTCTTGCTCGTAGGACCAGAAACTGCATGGGATTCAACTCCATTTAGGACTGGGAAACAAACGCTAGCTCGCCTTACAAGAAACACACTCTGCTTTTGAGAAAAGAGCACTCTTCTACATTACTGTGTTTCCTATGGGGTCCAAACGGTGAGCTTGCTCAGAACAAAAGAACTGTGCTTCCTACACACACGGAACATATCTCGTTCAACTCTGCTTAGGAAACTGACAAGAACAGTAGCTTCTCTTCAGTCTGATACACTGTACTTGCTGGGAACAGACACGAGTGCTATTTGCACTGTGTATGACAATGGGAGCGCAATAGTGACTTTCCTTACCAGAAAACAACTCTTGTTCATAGGACCAGAAACTGCATGGGATTCAACTTCATTTAGGACAAGGAAACAAACGCTAGCTCGCCTTACAAGAAACACACTCTGCTTTAGAGAAAAGAGCACTCTTCTACTCTTGTGTGTTTCCTATGGGGTCCAAAGAGTGAGCTTGCTTAGAACAAAAGAACTGTGCTTCCTATACATGGACAATATCTAGTTCAATTCTGTTTAGGAAACTGACAAGAACAGTAGCTCCTATACAGTCCCATACTCTGTACTTGCTGGGAACAGACGCGAGTGCTATTTGCACTGTGTATGGCATTTGGAGCGCAATAGTGACTCTTCTTACCAGAAAACAATTCTTGCTCATAGGACCAGAAACTGTATGTGACTCAACTCCATTTAGGACTGGGAAACAAACGCTAGCTCGCGTTAGAAGAAACACACTCTGCTTTTGAGAAAACAGCCATCTTCTACTCTAAAGTGTTTCCTAAGGGGTCCGAACACTGAACTTGCTCAGAACAAAAGAACTGTGCTTCCTACACACAGGGGCCATATCTAGTTCAACTCTGCTTAGGAAACTGACAAGAACAGTAGCTCATCTTCAGTCCAATACACTGTACTTTCTGGGAACAGACACGAGTGCTATTTGCACTATGTATGGCAATGGGAGCAAATAGTGACTTTCCTTACCAGAAAACAACTCATGCTAGTAGGAACAAAACTGTATGTGATTCAACTCCATTTCTGACTGGGAAACAAACGCTAGCTTGTCTTACAAGAAACAAACTTTGCTTTTGAGAAAAGAGCACTCTTCTACTCTACTGTGCTTCCTATGGGGTCCGAAGAGTGAGCTTGCTCAGAACAAAAGAACTGTGCTTCCTACACACACGGCCATATCTAGTTCAACTCTGCTTAGGAAACTGACAAGAACAGTAGATCCTCTTCAGTCCAATACACTGTACTTGCTGGGAACAGACGCCAGTGCTATTTGTCCTGTGTATGGCAATGGCAGCGCAAGAGTGACTATTCTTACCATAAAACAACTCTTGCTCGTAGGACCAGAAACTGCATGTGATTCCACTCCATTTAGGACTGTGAAACAAACGCTAGCTCGCTTTACATGAAACACATTCTGCTTTTGAGAAAAGAGCACTCTTCTACTATACTGTGTTTCCTATGGGGTCCAAACAGTGAGCTTGCTTAGAACAAAAGAACTGTGCTTCCCACACACATGGACCATATCTAGTTTATTCTGCTTAGGAAACTGACAAGAACAGTAGCTCCTCTTCAGTCCGAAACACTGTACTTCCTGGGAAGAGACGCCAGTGCTATTTGTCCTGTGTATGGCAATGGCAGCACAATACTGACTCTTCTTACCATAAAACAACTCTTGCTCGTAGGACCAGAAACTGCATGTGATTCAACTCTATTTAGGACTGGGAAACAAACGCTAGCTGGCCTTACAAGAAACACACTCTGCTTTAGAGAAAAGAACACTCTTCTACTCTACTGTGTTTATTATAAGGCCTGAACAGTGAGCTTGCTCAGAACAAAAGAACTGTGCTTCCTACACACACACCCATATCGAGTTCAATTCTGCTTAGGAACCTGACAAGGAAAGTAGATCCTCTTCAGTCCAATACACTGTACTTGCTGGGAACATACGCGAGTGCTATTTGCACTGTGTACGGCAATTGGAGCACAATAGTGACTCGTCTTACCAGAAAAGAACGCTTGCTGGTAGGACAAAAAACTGCATGTGACTCAACTCCATTTAGGACTGGGAAACAAACTCTAGCTCGCTTTACAAAAAACACACTCTGCTTTTGAGAAAAGAGCACTCTTCTACTCTACTGTGTTTCCTATAGGGCCAGAACAGTGAGCTTGCTCAGAAAAAGGAACTGTGCTTCCCACACACGGGCCATATCTAGTTCAACTCTTCTTAAGAAACTGAGAAGAACAGTTGCTCCTCTTCAGCCCAATACACTGTACTTGCTGGGAACAGACGGGAGGGCTATTTGCACTGTGTATGGCAATGGGATCGCAATAGTGACTTTCCTTACCAGAAAACAACTCTTGCTCGTAGGACCAGAAAATGCATGGGATTCAACTCCATTTAGGACTGGGACACAATCGCTAGCTCGCCTTACAAGAAATTCACTCTGCTTTTGAGAAAAGAGCACTCTTCTACTCTACTGTTTTTCCTATGTCTTCCGAACAGTGAGCTTGCTCAGAACAAAAAAACTGTGCTTCCTACACACAGGGCCACATCTAGTTCAAGTCTGCTTAGGAACCTGACAAGAACAGTAGCTCCTGTTCAGTCCAATACACTGTACTTGCTGGGAACAGACGCCAGTGCTATTTGTCCTGTGTATGGCAATGGCAGCACAATAGTGACTCTTCTTACCAGAAAACAACTCTTGCTCGTAGGACCAGAGACTGCATGGGATTCAACTCCATTTAGGACTGGGAAACAAACGCTAGCTCGCCTTACGAGAAACACACTCTGCTTTTGAGAAAAGAGCACTCTTCTACATTACTGTGTTTCCTATGGGGTCCAAACAGTGAGCTTGCTACGAACAAAAGAACTGTGCTTCCTACACACACGGGACATATCTCGTTCAACTCTGCTTAGGAAACTGACAAGAACAGTAGCTTCTTTTCAGTCCCATACAATGTACTTGCTGGGAACAGACGTGAGTGCTATTTGCACTGTGTATGACAATGGGAGCGCAATAGTAACTTTCCATACCAGAAAACAACTGTTGCTCGTAGGACCAGAACCTGCATGTGATTGAACTCCATTTATGGCTGGGAAACAAACGCTAGCTCGCCTTACAAGAAACACACTCTGCTTTTGAGAAAGGAGCACTCTTCTACTCTACTGTGTTTCCTACAGGGCCAGAACAGTGAGCTTGCTCAGAACAAAAGAACTGTGCTTCCTACACACACGGCCATATCTAGTTCAATTCTGCTTACGAACCTGACAAGAACCGTAGATTCTCTTCAATCCAATACACTGTATTTGGTGGGAACAGACGCCAGTTCTATTTATCTTGTGTATGGCAATGGCAGCGCAATATTGACTCTTCTTACCAGAAAACAACTCTTGCTCGTAGGACCAGAAACTGCATGGGATTCAACTCCATTTAGGACTGGGAAACAAACGCTAGCTCTCCTTACAAAAAACACACTCTGCTTTTGAGAAAAGAGCACTCTTCTACTCTACTGTGTTTCCTATGGGGTCCAAACAGTGAGCTTGCTCAGAATAAAAGAACTGTGCTTCCTACACACACCGACCATATCTAGTACAACTCTACTTAGGAAACTGACAAGAACAGTAGCTCCTCTTCAGTACAAAACACTGTACTTGCTGGGAACAGACGCCAGTGCTATTTGTCCTGTGTATGGCAATGGCAGCACAATACTGACTCTTCTTACCATAAAACAACTATTGCTCGTAGGACCAGAAACTGCATGTGATTCAACTCTATTTAGGACTAGGAAACAAACGCTAGCTGGCCTTACAAGAAACACACTCTGCTTTAGAGAAAAGAGCACGCTTCTACTCTACTGTGTTTATTATAAGGCCTGAACAGTGAGCTTGCTCAGAACAAAAGAACTCTGCTTCCTACACACACACCCATATCTAGTTCAATTCTGCTTAGGAACCTGACAAAAACAGTAGATCCTCTTCAGTCCAATACACTGTACTTGCTGGGAACATACGCGAGTGCTATTTGCACTGTGTACAGCAATTGGAGCACAATAGTGACTCGTCTTACCAGAAAAGAACGCTTGCTCGTAGGACAAAAAACTGCATGTGACTCAACTCCATTTAGGACTGAGAAACAAACTCTAGCTCGCTTTACAAGAAACACACTCTGCTTTTGAGAAAAGAGCACTCTTCTACTCTACTGTGTTTCCTATAGGGCCAGAATAGTGAGCTTGCTCAGAAAAAGGAACTGTGCTTCCTACACACGGGCCATATCTAGTTCAACTCTTCTTAAGAAACTGAGAAGAACAGTAGCTCCTCTTCAGTCCAATACACTGTACTTGCTGGGAATAGACGGGAGGGCTATTTGCACTGTTTATGGCAATGGGATCGCAATAGTGACTTTCCTTACCAGAAAACAACTCTTGCTCGTAGGACCAAAAACTGCATGTGATTCAACTCCATTTAGGACTGGGAACAAACGCTAGCTCGCCTTACAAGAAACTCACTCTGCTTTTGAGAAAAGAGCACTCTTCTTCTCTACTGTTTTTCCTATGTCTTCCGAACAGTGAGCTTGCTCAGAACAAAAATAATGTGCTTCCTACACACAGGGCCACATCTAGTTCAAGTCTGCTTAGGAACCTGACAAGAACAGTAGCTCCTGTTCAGTCCAATACACTGTACTTGCTGGGAACAGACGCCAGTGCTATTTGTCCTGTGTATGTCAATGGCAGCACAATAGTGACTCTTCTTACCAGAAAACTCTTGCTCGTAGGATCAGAAACTGCATGGGATTCAACTCCATTTAGGACTGGGAAACAAATGCTAGCTCGCCTTACAAGAAACACACTCTGCTTTTGAGAAAAGAGCACTCTTCTACATTACTGTGTTTCCTATGGGGTCCAAACAGTGAGCTTGCTCAGAACAAAAGAACTGTGCTTCCTACACACACGGGACATATCTAGTTCAACTCTGCTTAGGAAAATGACAAGAACAGTAGCTTCTTTTCAGTCCCATACACTGTACTTAATGGGAACAGACGCGAGTGCTGTTTGCACTGTGTATGACAATGGGAGCGCAATAGTAACTTTCCATACCAGAAAACAACTGTTGCTCGTAGGACCAGAATCTGCATGTGATTGAACTCCATTTATGGCTGGGAAACAAACGCTAGCTCGCCTTACAAAAAACACACTCTGCTTTTGAGAAAGGAGCACTCTTCTACTCTACTGTGTTTCCTACAGGGCCAGAACAGTGAGCTTGCTCAGAACAAAAGAACTGTGCTTCCTACACACACGGCCATATCTAGTTCAATTCTGCTTACGAACCTGACAAGAACTGTAGATCCTCTTCAATCCAATACACTGTATTTGCTGGGAACAGACGCCAGTGCTATTTATCTTGTGTATGGCAATGGCAGCGCAAGAGTGACTATTCTTACCAGAAAACAACTCTTGCTCGTAGGACCAGAAAATGCATGGGATTCAACTTCATTTAGGACTGGGAAACAAACGCTAGCTCGCCTTACATGAAACACACTCTGCTTTTGAGAAAAGAGCACTCTTCTACTCTACTGGGTTGCCTATGGGGTCCGAACAGTGAGCTTGCTCAGAACAAAATAACTGTGCTTCCTACACAAACGGGCCATATCTAGTTCAACTCTGCTTAGGAAACTGACAAGAACAGTAGATCTTCTTCAGTCCAATACACTGTCCTTGCGGGGAACAGACGCGAGTGCTATTTGAAATGTGTATGGCAATTGGAGCACAATAGTGACTCGTCTTACCAGAAAAAAACTCTTGCTCGTAGGACAAAAAACTGCATGTGACTGAACTCTTTTTAGGACTGGGAAACAAACGCGAGCTCGCCTTACAAGAAACACACTCTGCTTTTGAGAAAAGAGCACTCTTCTACATTACTGTGTTTCCTATGGGGTCCAAACAGTGAGCTTGCTCAGAACAAAAGAACTGTGCTTCCTACACGCGCGGACCATATCTAGTTCAACTCTGCTTAGGAAACTGACAAGAACAGTAGCTCCTGTTCAGTCCAGTACACTGTACTTGCTGGGAAAAGATGCGAGTGCTATTTGCCAGGTGTATGGCAATGAGAGCACAATAGTGATTTTCCTTACCAGAAAACAACTCTTGTTCGTAGGACCACAAACTGCATGTGATTCAATTCCATTTAGTACTAGGAAACAAACGCTAGCTCGCCTTACAAGAAACACACACTGCTTTTGAGAAAAGAGCACTCTTCTATTCTACTGTGTTTCCTATGTGTTCCGAGCAGTGAGCTTGCTCAGAAGAAAAAAAACTGTGCTTCCTACACACACGGCCATATCTAGTTCAAGTCTGCTTAGGAACCTGACAAGAACAGTAGATCCTGTTCAGTCCAATACACTGTACTTGCTGGGAACAGACGCCAGTGCTATTTGTCCTGTGTATGGCAATGGCAGTGCAATATTGACTCTTCTTACCAGAAAACAACTCTTGCTCGTAGGACCAGAAACTGCATGGGATTCAACTCCATTTAGGACTGGGAAACAAACGCTAGCTCTCCTTACAAGAAACACACTCTGCTTTTGAGAAAAGAGCACTCTTCTACTCTACTGTGTTTCTAATGGGGTCCAAACAGTGATCTTGCTCAGAATAAAAGAACTGTGCTTACTACACACACCGACCATATCTAGTTCAACTCTGCTTAGGAAACTGACAAGATCAGTAGCTCCTCTTCAGTCCGATACACTGTACTTGCTGGGAACAGACGCGAGTGCTATTTGCACTGTGTATGGCAATAGGAGTGCAATAGTTACTTTCCTTACCAGAAAACAACTCTTGCTCGTAGGACCAGAAACTGCATGGGATTCAACTCCATTTAGGACTGGGAAACAAACCCTAGCTCGCCTTATAAGAAACACACTCTGCTTTTGAGAAAAGAGCACTCTTCTACTCTACTGTGTTTCCTATGGGGTCCGAACAGTGAGCTTGCTCAGAACAAAAGAACTGTGCTTCCTACAAACACGGCCATATCTAGTTCAATTCTGCTGAGGAACCTGACAAGAACAGTAGCTCTTCTTCAGTCCAATACACTGAACTTGCTGGGAACAGACTCCAGTGCTATTTTTCCTGTGTATGGCAATGGCAGCCCAACAGTGACTCTTCTTACCAGAAAACAAATCTTGCTCGTAGGACCAGAAACTGCATGTGATTCAACTCTATTTAGGACTGGGAAACAAACGCTAGCTGGCCTTATAAGAAACACACTCTGCTTTAGAGAAAAAGCACTCTTCTACTCTACTGTGTTTCCTATAGGGCCAGAACAGTAAGCTTGCTCAGAACAAAAGAACTGTGCTTCCTACACATGGGCCATATCTAGTTCAACTCTGCTTAGGAAACTGACCAGAACAGTAGCTCCTCTTCAGTCCGATACACTGTACTTGCTGGGAACAGACGCGAGTGCTCTTTGCACTGTGTATTGCAATGGGAGCGCAATAGTGAATTTCCTTACCAGAAAACAACTCTTGCTGGTAGGACCAGAAACTGCATGTGATTCATCTCCATTTAGGACTGGGAAACAAATGCTAGCTCGCCTTACATGAAACACATTCTGCTTTTGAGAAAAGAGCACTCTTCTACTCTACTGTGTTTCCAATGGGGTCCGAACAGTGAGCTTGCTCAGAACAAAAGAACTGTGCTTCCTACACACACGGGCCATATCTAGTTCAATTTTACTTAGGAAACTGACAAGAACAGTAGCTCCTCTTCAGTCCAATACACTGTACTTTCTGGGAACAGATGCAAGTGCTATTTGCACTGTGTATGGCAATTGGAGCACAATAGTGACTCGTCTTACCAGAAAACAACTCTTGCTTGTAGGACAAAATACTGCATGTGACTCAACTCCATTTAGGACTGAGAACCAAACGCTAGCTCGCCTTACAAGAAAAACACTCTGCTTTTGAGAAAAGAGCACTCTTCTACTCTACTGTGTTTCCTATGGGTTCCGAACAGTAAGCTTGCTCAGAACAAAAAAACTGTGCTTCCCACACACACGGCCATATCTAGTTCAAGTCTGCTTAGGAACCTGACAAGAACAGTAGATCCTCTTCAGTCCGATACACTGAACTTGCTGGGAACAGACGCGTGTGCTATTTGAACTGTGTATGGCAATGGGAGCACAATAGTGACTTTTCTTACCAGAAAACAACTCTGCTCATACTACCAGAAACTGCATGTGATTCAACTCCATTTAGGACTGGGAAACAAACACTAGCTCGCCTTACAATAAACACACTCTGATTTAGAGAAAAAATCATTTTTCTACTCTACTGTGTTTCCTAAGTGGTCCGAACAGTGAACTTGCTCAGAACAAAAGAACTATGCTTTCAACACACACGGCCATATCTAGTTCAATTCTGCTTAGGAACCTGACAAGAACAGTAGCTCCTCTTCAGTCCGATACACTGTACTTGCTGCGAACAGACGCGAGTGCTATTTGCACTGTGTATGGCAATGGGAGCGCAATAGTGACTTTCCTTACCGGAAAACAACTCTTGCAGTAGGACCAGAAACTGCATGTCATTCAACTCCATTTAGGACTGGGAAACAAACGCTAGCTTGCCTTACAAGAAACACACTCTGCTTCAGAGAAAAGAGCACTCTTCTACTCTACTGTGTTTCCTATAGGGCCAGAACAGTGAGCTTGCTCAGAACAAAAGAACTATGCTTCCTACAACACGGGCCATATTTAGTTCAACTCTGCTTAGGAAACTGACAAGAACAATAGCTCCTCTTCAGTCTGATACACTGTACTTGCGGGGAACAGTCGCCAGTGATATTTGCACTGTGGATGGCAATTGGAGCACAATAGTGACCTGTCTTACCAGAAAACCAATCTTACTCGTAGGACAAAAAACTGCATGTGACTCAACTCCATTTAGGACTGGGAAACAAACGCTTGCTCGCCTTCCAAGAAAGACACTCTGCTTTTGAGAAAAGAGCACTCTTCAATTCTACTGTGCTTTCTATGTGTTCCCAACAGTGAGCTTGCTCAGAACAATAAAACTGTGCTTCCTACACACACGGCCATATCTAGTTCAACTCTGCTTAGGAACCTGACAAGAACACTAGATCCTCTGAGTCCAATACACTGTACTTGCTGGGAATAGACGCCAGTGCTATTTGTCCTGTGTATGGCAATGGCATCGCAATAGTGACTCTTCTTACCAGAAAACAACTCTTGATCGTAGGACCAGAAACTGCATGTGATTCAACTCCACTTAGGACTGGGAAGCAAACACTAGCTTGCCTTACAAAAAACACACTCTGCTTTTGAGAAAAGAGCACTCTTCTACTCTACTGTGTTTCCTATGGGTTCCAAACAGTGACCTTGCTCAGAACAAAAGAACTGTGCTTCCTACACACACGGGACATATCTCGTTCAACTCTGCTTAGGAAACTGACAAGAACAGTAGCTTCTCTTCAGTCTGATACACTGTACTTGCTGGGAACAGACGCGAGTGCTATTTGCACTGTGTATGACCATGGGAGCACAATAGTGACTTTCCTTACCAGAAAACATCTCTTGCTCATAGGACCAGAACCTGCATGTGATTCAACTCCATTTAGGACTGGGAAACAAACGCTAGCTCGCCTTACAAGAAACACACTATGCTTTTGAGAAAAGAGCACTCTTCTACTCTACTGTGATTCCTACAGGGCCAGAAGAGTGAGCTTGCTCAGAACAAAAGAAGTGTGCTTCCTACACACACGGCCATATCTAGTTCAACTCTGCTTAGGAACCTGACAAGAACACTAGATCCTCTGAGTCCAATACACTGTACTTGCTGGGAATAGACGCCAGTGCTATTTGTCCTGTGTATGGCAATGGCATCGCAATAGTGACTCTTCTTACCAGAAAACAACTCTTGATCGTAGGACCAGAAACTGCATGTGATTCAACTCCACTTAGGACTGGGAAGCAAACACTAGCTTGCCTTACAAAAAACACACTCTGCTTTTGAGAAAAGAGCACTCTTCTACTCTACTGTGTTTCCTATGGGTTCCAAACAGTGACCTTGCTCAGAACAAAAGAACTGTGCTTCCTACACACACGGGACATATCTCGTTCAACTCTGCTTAGGAAACTGACAAGAACAGTAGCTTCTCTTCAGTCTGATACACTGTACTTGCTGGGAACAGACGCGAGTGCTATTTGCACTGTGTATGACCATGGGAGCACAATAGTGACTTTCCTTACCAGAAAACATCTCTTGCTCGTAGGACCAGAACCTGCATGTGATTCAACTCCATTTAGGACTGGGAAACAAACGCTAGCTCGCCTTACAAGAAACACACTATGCTTTTGAGAAAAGAGCACTCTTCTACTCTACTGTGATTCCTACAGGGCCAGAAGAGTGAGCTTGCTCAGAACAAAAGAAGTGTGCTTCCTACACACACGGCCATATCTAGTTCAACTCTGCTTAGGAACCTGACAAGAACACTAGATCCTCTGAGTCCAATACACTGTACTTGCTGGGAATAGACGCCAGTGCTATTTGTCCTGTGTATGGCAATGGCATCGCAATAGTGACTCTTCTTACCAGAAAACAACTCTTGATCGTAGGACCAGAAACTGCATGTGATTCAACTCCACTTAGGACTGGGAAGCAAACACTAGCTTGCCTTACAAGAAACACACTCTGCTTTACAGAAAAAAGCACTCTTCTACTCTAATGTGTTTCCAAATAGGCCAGAACAATGTGCTTGCTCAGAACAAAAGAACTTTGCTTCCTACACACGGGCCATATCTAGTTCAACACTGCTTAGGAAACTGACAAGAACAGTTGCTCCACTTCAGTACGATATACTGTACTTGCTGGGAACAGACGCGAGTGCTATTTGTCCTGTGTATGGCAATGGGAGCGCAATAGTGACTTTCCTTACCAGAAAACAACTCTTGCTGGTAGGAAAAAAACTGCATGTGATTCAACTCCATTTAGGACTGGAAAACAAATGCCAGCTCGCCTTACATGAAACACATTCTGCTTTTGAGAAAAGAGCACTCTTCTACTCTACTGTGTTTCCTATGGGGTCTGAACAGTGAGCTTGCTAAGAACAAAAAACTGTGGTTCCTACATACACGGACCATATCTAGTTCAACTCTGGTTAGGAAACTGACAAGAACAGTAGCTCCTATTCAGTCCAATACACTGTACTTGCTGGGAAGAGACGCGATTGCTATTTGTAATGTGTATGGCAATGGGAGTGCAATAGTGACTTTCTTCCCCAGAAAACAACTCTTGCTTGTAGGACCAGAAACTGCATGTGATTCAACTCCATTTAGACTGGGAAACAAACGCTAGCTCGCCTTACAAGAAACACGCTCTGCATTTGAGAAAAGAGCACTCTTCTACTCTACTGTGTTTCCTAAGGGGTTCGAACAGTGAGCTTGCTCAGAACAAAAGAACTGTGCTTCCTACACACACGGGCCATATCTAGTTCAACTCTGCTTAGAAAACTGACAAGAACAGTAGCTCCTCTTCAGTCCGTTACACTGTACTTGCTGGGAACAGATGCGAGTGCTATTTGCACTGTGGATGGCAATGGGAGCGCAATAGTGACTTTCCTTACCAGAAAACAACTCTTGCTCGTAGGACCAGAAACTGCATGTGATTCAACTCCATTTAGGACTGGGAAACAAATGCTAGCTCGCCTTACATGAAACACACTCTGCTTTTGAGAAAAGAGCACTCTTCTACTCTACTGTGTTTCCTATGGGGTCCGAACAGTGAGCTTGCTCAGAACAAAAGAACTGTGCTTCCTACACACGGGTCATATCTAGTTCAACTCTGCTTAGGAAACTGAGAAGAACAGTAGCTCCTTTTCAGTCCAATACACTGTACTTGCAGGGAACAGACGCCAGTGCTATTAGCACTGTGTATGGCATTTGGAGCACAATAGTTACTCGTCTTACCAGAAAACAAATCTTGCTCGTAGGACAAAAAACTGCAAGTGACTCAACTCCATTTAGGACTGGGAAACAAACGCTAGCTCGCCTTCCAAGAAAGACACTCTGCTTTTGAGAAAAGAGCACTCTTCAATTCTACTATGTTTCCTTTGTGTTCCCAACAGTGAGCTTGCTCAGAACAAAAAAACTGTGCTTCCTACACCCACAGGCCATATCTAGTTCAACTCTGCTTAGGAAACTGACAAGAACAGTAGCTCGTCTTCCGTCCAAAACACTATACTTGCTGGGAACAGACGCGAGTGCTCTTTGCACTGTGTATGGCAATGGGAGCGCAATAGTGACTTTCATTTCCAGAAAACAACTCTTGCTCGGAGGATCAGATACTGCATGTGATTCAACTCCATTTAGGACTGGGAAACAAACGCTAGGTCACCTTACAAGAAACACACTCTGCTTTTGAGAAAAGAGCACTCTTCTACTCTACTGTGTTTCCTATAGGGCCAGAAGAGTGAGCTTGCTCAGAACAAAAGACGTGTGGTTCCTACACATACGGCCATATCTAGTTCAATTCTGCTTAGGAAACTGACAAGAACAGTAGCTCCTATTCAGTCCAATACAATGTACTTGCTGGGAAGAGACGCGTGTGCTATTTGCACTGTGTATGGCCATGGGAGCGCAATAGTGACTCTTTTTACCAGAAAACAACTTTTGCTCGTAGGACCAGAAACTGCATGGGATTCAACTCCATTTCTAACTGGGAAACAAACACTAGCTCGCCTTACAAGAAACACACTCTGCTTTTGAGAAATGAGCACTCTTATACTCAACTGTGTTTCCTATGGCGTCTGAACAGTGAGCTTGGTCAGAAAAAAAGAACTGTGCTTCCTACACACACGGGCCCTATCTAGTTCAACTCTGCTTTGGAAACTGTCAAGAACAGTAGCTCCTCTTCAGTCCAATACACTGTACTTGCTGGGAACAGACGCGAGTGCTATATGCATTGTGTATGGCAATGGGAGCTCAATAGTTACTTTCCTTACCAGAAAACAACTCTTGCTCGTAGGACTGAAAACTGCATGTGATTCAACTCCATTTAGAACTTGGAAATAAACGCAAGCTCGCCTTACAAGAAACAGACTCTGATTTTGAGAAAACGGCACTCTTCTTCTCTACTGTGTTTCCTTTGGGGTCCGAAAAATGAGCTTGCTCAGAACAAAAGAACATTGCTTCCTACACACACGGTCCATATCTAGTTCAACTCTTTTTAGGAAACTTAGAAGAACAGTTGCTCCTCTTCAGTCCAATACACTGTACTTGCTGGGAACAGACGCCAGTGCTATTGGCACTGTGTATGGCAATTGGACCACAATAGTGACTTTCCTTACCAGAAAACAACTCTTGCTCCTAGGACCAAAAACTGCATGTGATTGAACTCCATTTAGGACTGGGAAACAAACGCTAGCTTGCCTTACAAGAAACACACTCTGCTTTTGAGAAAAGAGCACTCTTCTACTCTACTGTGTTTCATATGTGGCCAGAACAGTGAGCTTGCTCAGAACAAAAGAACTGTGCTTCCTACACACACGACCATATCTAGATCAATTCTGCTTAAGAAACTGACAAGAAGAGTAGATACTCTTCAGTCCAATACACTGTACATGCTGGGAACTGACACCAGTGCTATTTGCCCTGTGTATGACAATTGGAGTGCAATAGTGACAATTCTTACCAAAAAACAACTCTTGCTCGTAGGACCAAAAACTGCAAGTGACTCAACTTTATTTAGGACTGGGAAACAAACGTTAGCTTGCCTTACAAGAAACACACTCTGCTTTTGAGAAAAGGGCACTCTTCTACTCTACTGTGTTTCTTAAGTGTTCCGAACAGTGAGCTTGCTCAGAACAAAAGAACTGTGCTTCCTACACACACGGGCCATATCTAGTTCAACTCTGCTTAGGAAACTGACAAGAAAAGTAGCTCCTCTTCAGTACAATACAGTGTACATGCTGGGAACAGACGCCAGTGCTATTTGCCCTGTGTATGACAATGGGAGCACAATAGTGTCTCTTCTTACCAGAAAACAACTCTTGCTCGTAGGACCAGAAACTGCATGGGATTCAACTCCATTTAGGTCTGGGAAGAAAACGCTAGCTGGCCTTACAAGAAACACGCTCTGCTTTTGAGAAAAGGGCACACTTCTACTCTACTGTGTTTACTATGGGGTCCGAACAGTGAGCTTGCTCAGAACAAAGAACTGTGCTTCCTACACACATGGCCATATCCAGTTCAATTCTGCTTAGGAAACTGACAAGAACAGTAGCTCCTCTTCAGTCTAATACACTCTACATGCAGGGAAAAGACTCCAGTGCTATTTGCCCTGTGTATGACAATGGGAGCACAATAGTGTCGCTTCTTACCAGAAAAAAACTCTTGCTCGTAGGACTAGAAACTGCATGGGATTCAACTCCATTTAAGACTGGGAAACAAACGCTACTACGCCTTACAAGAAACACACTCTGCTTTTGAGAAAAGAGCACTCTTCTACTCTGCTGTGTTTCCTATAGTGCCACTACAGTGAGCTTGCTCAGAACAAAAGAACTGTGCTTCCTTCACAAACCGGCCATATCTAGTTCAATGCTGCTTAGGAAACTGACAAGAACAGTAGCTCCTCTTCAGTCCAATACACTGTACTTGCTGGGAACAGACGCGAGTGCTATTTGCACTGTGTATGGCAATGGGAGCGCAATAGTGACTTTCCTTACCAGAAAACAAATCTTGCTCGCAGGACCAAAAACTGCATGTGATTCAACTCCATTTAGGACTGGGAAACAAACGCTAGCTCGCCTTACAAGAAACACACTCTGCTTTTGAGAAAAGAGCACTCTTCTACTCTACTGAGTTTCCTATATGGCCAGTACAGCGAGCTTGCTCAGAACAAAAGAACTGTGCATCCTACACGCATGGCCATATCCAGTTCAATTCTGCTTAGGAAACTGACAAGAACAGTAGCTCCTCTTCAGTCCAATATACTCTACATGCTGGGAAAAGACGCCAGTGCTATTTGCCCTGTGTTTGACAATGGGAGCACAATAGTGTCTCTTCTTAACAGAAAAAAACTCTTGCTCGTAGGACCAGAAACTGCATGGGATTCAACTCCCTTTAGGACTGGAAAACAAATGCTAGCTCGCCTTACAAGAAATACACTCTGCTTTTGAGAAAAGAGCACTCTTCTACTCTACTGAGTTTCCTATATGGCCAGTACAGCGAGCTTGCTCAGAACAAAAGAACTGTGCTTCCTACACGCATGGCCATATCCAGTTCAATTCTGCTTAGGAAACTGACAAGAACAGTAGCTCATCTTCAGTCCAATATACTCTACATGCTGGGAAAAGACGCCAGTGCTATTTGCCCTGTGTATGACAATGGGAGCACAATAGTGTCTCCTCTTACCAGAAAAAAACTCTTGTTCGTAGGACCAGAAACTGCATGGGATTCAACTCCATTTAGGACTGGGAAACAAACGCTACCTCGCCTTACAAGAAACACACTCTGCTTTTGAGAAAAGAGCACTCTTCTACTCTACTGTGTTTCCCATAGGGCCAGAACAGTGAGCTTGCTCAGAAGAAAAGAACTGTGCTTCCTACACACACGGGCCATATCTAGTTCAACTCTGCTTAGGAAACTGACGAGAACAGTAGATCCTCTTCAGTCCAATACACTGTACAGGCTGGGAAGAGATGCCAGTGCTATTTGCACTGTGTATGACAATGGGACTGCAACAGTGACTCTTCTTACCAGAAAACAACTCTTGCTCATAGGACCAGAAACTGCATGGGATTCAACTTCATTTAGGACTGGGAAACAAACGCTATCTCACCTTACAAGAAACACAATCTGCTTTTGAGAAAAGAGCACTCTTCTACTCTACTGTTTCCTAAGTGTTCCGAACAGTGAGCTTGCTCAGAAAAAAAGAACTGTGCTTCCTACACACACGGGCCATATCTAGTTCAACTCTTCTAAGGAAACTGACAAGAAAAGTAGCTCCTCTTCAGTACAGTACACTGTACTTGCTGGGAACAGACGCGAGTGCTATTTGCACTGTGTACAACAATGGGAGCACAATAGTGTCTCTCCTTACCAGAAAACAACTCTTGCTCATAGGACCAGAAACTGCATGTGATTCAACTCCACTTAGGACTGGGAAACAAACGCTAGCTCGCCTTACAAGAAACACGCTCTGCTTTTGAGAAAAGAGCACTCTTCTACTCTACTGTGTTTCCTATATGGCCAGAACAGTGAGCTTGCTCAGAACAAAAAAACTGTGCTTCCTACACACACGGGCCATATCTAGTTCAATTCTGCTTAGGAAACTGACAAGAAAAGTAGATCCTGTTCAGTCCAATACACTGTACTTGCTGCGAACAGACGCCAGTGCTGTTTGCACTGTGTATGACAATGGGAGAGTAATAGTGACTCTTCTTACCAGAAAACAACCCTTGGTCTTAGGACCAGAAACTGCTTGTGAATCAAGTCCATTTAGAACTGGGAAAAAAACGCTACCTCACCTTACAAGAAACACACTCTGCTTTTGAGAAAAGAGCACTCTTCTACTCTAGTGTGTTTTCTATAGGGCCAGAAGAGTGAGCTTGCTCAGAACAAAAGAACTGTGTTTTCTACACACACGGGCCATATCTAGTTCAACTCTGCTTAGGAAACTGACAAGAACAGTAGCTCCTCTTCAGTCCAATACACTGTACTTGCTGGGAACAGACGTGAGTGATATTTGCACTGTGTACGGCAACGGGAGCGCAATAGTGACTTTCCTTACCAGAAAACAACTGTTGCTTGTAAGACCAAAAACTGCATGTGATTCAACTCCATTTAGGACTGGGAAACAAACGCTAGGTCACCTTACAAGAAACACATTCTGCTTTTGAGAAAAGAGCTCTCTTCTACTCTACTGTGTTCCTGTATGGCCAGAAGAGTGAGCTTGCTCAGAACAAAAGAAGTGTGCTTCCTACACACACGGCCATATCTAGTTCAATTTTGCTTAGGAAACTGACAAGAACAGTAGCTTCTATTCAGTCCAATACACTGTACTTGCTGGGAACAGACGCGAGTGCTACTTGCTCTGTGTATGATAATGGGAGCGCAATAGTGACTCTTTTTACCAGAAAACAACTTTTGCTCGTAGGACCAGAAACTGCATGGGATTCAACTCCATTTCTAACTGGGAAACAAACACTAGCTCGCCTTACAAGAAACACACTCTGCTTTTGAGAAAAGAGCACTCTTCTACTCTACTGTGTTTCCTATGTGGCCAGAACAGTGAGCTTGCTCAGAATAAAAGAACTGTGCTTCCTACACACACGACCATATCTAGATCAATTCTGCTTAAGAAACTGACAAGAACAGTAGATACTCTTCAGTCCAATACACTGTACATGCTGGGAACCGACACCAGTGCTATTTGCCCTGTGTATGACAATTGGAGTGCAATAGTGACAATTCTTACCAAAACACAACTCTTGCTCGTAGGACCAGAAACTGCATGGGATTCAACTCCATTTAGGTCTGGGAAGAAAACGCTAGCTGGCCTTACAAGAAACACGCTCTGCTTTTGAGAAAAGGGCACACTTCTACTCTACTGTGTTTACTATGGGGTCCGAACAGTGAGCTTGCTCAGAACAAAAGAAATGTGCTTCCTACACACACGGGCCATATCTAGTTCAACTCTGCTTAGGAAACTGACAAGAACAGTAGCTCCTCTTCAGTCCAATACACTGTACTTGCTGGGAACAGCTGCGAGTACTATTTGCACTATGTATGGCAATGGGAGCGCAATAGTGACTTTCCTTACCAGAAAACAACTCTTGCACGTAGGACCAAAAATTGCATGTGATTCAACTCCATTTAGGACTGGGAAACAAACGCTAGCTCGCCTTACAAGAAACAAACTCTGCTTTTGAGAAAAGAGCACTCTTCTACTCTACTGTGTTTCCTATAGGGCCAGTACAGCGAGCTTGCTCAGAACAAAAGAACTGTGCTTCCTACACACATGGCCATATCCAGTTCAATTCTGCTTAGGAAACTGACAAGAACAGTAGCTCCTCTTCAGTCCAATACACTCTACATGCTGGGAAAAGACGCCAGTGCTATTTGCCCTTTGTATGACAATGGGAGCACAATAGTGTCGCTTCTTACCAGAAAAAAACTCTTGCTCGTAGGACTAGAAACTGCATGGGATTCAACTCCATTTAAGACTGGGAAACAAACGCTACTACACCTTACAAGAAACACACTCTGCTTTTGAGAAAAGAGCACTCTTCTACTCTGCTGTGTTTCCTATAGTGCCACTACAGTGAGCTTGCTCAGAACAAAAGAACTGTGCTTCCTTCACAAACCGGCCATATCTAGTTCAATGCTGCTTAGGAAACTGACAAGAACAGTAGCTCCTCTTCAGTCCAATACACTGTACTTGCTGGGAACAGACGCGAGTGCTATTTGCACTGTGTATGGCAATGGGAGCGCAATAGTGACTTTCCTTACCAGAAAACAACTCTTGCTCGCAGGACCAAAAACTGCATGTGATTCAACTCCATTTAGGACTGGGAAACAAACGCTAGCTTGCCTTACAAGAAACACACTCTGCTTTTGAGAAAAGAGCGCTCTTCTACTCTACTGAGTTTCCTATATGGCCAGTACAGCGAGCTTGCTCAGAACAAAAGAACTGTGCTTCCTACACGCATGGCCATATAAAGTTCAATTCTGCTTAGGAAACTGACAAGAACAGTAGCTCCTCTTCAGTCCAATATACTCTACATGCTGGGAAAAGACGCCAGTGCTATTTGCCCTGTGTTTGACAATGGGAGCACAATAGTGTCTCTTCTTAACAGAAAAAAACTCTTGCTCGTAGGACCAGAAACTGCATGGGATTCAACTCCATTTAGGACTGCGAAACAAACGCTACCTTGCCTTACAAGAAACACACTCTGCTTTTGAAAAAAGAGCACTCTTCTACTCTACTGTGTTTCCCATAGGGCCAGAACAGTGAGCTTGCTCAGAAGAAAAGAACTGTGCTTCCTACACACACGGGCCATATCTAGTTCAACTCTGCTTAGGAAACTGACGAGAACAGTAGCTCCTCTTCAGTCCAATACACTGTACTTCCTGGGAACAGATGCGAGTGCTATTTGCACTTTGTATGGAAATGGGAGCGCAATAGTGACTTTCCTTACCAGAAAAAAACTCTTGCTCGTAGGACCAGAAACTGCATGTGATTCAACTCCATTTTGGACTAGGAAACAAACGCTAGCTCGCCTTACAAGAAACACACTCTGCTTTTGAGAAAAGAGCACTCTTGTACTCTCCTGTGTTTCCTATAGGGCCAGAAGAGTGAGCTTGCTCAGAACAAAAGAACTGTGCTTCCTACACACACGGACCATATCTAGTTCAACTCTGCTTAGGAAACTGACAAGAACAGTAGTTCCTATTCAGTCCAATACACGTACTTGCTGGGAACAGACACGAGTGCTATTTGCACTGTGTATGGCAATTGGAGCGAAATAGTGACTCTTCTTACCACAAAACAACTCTTGCTCATAGGACCAAAAAGTGCATGTGATTCAACTCCATTTAGGACTGGGAAACAAACGCGAACTCGCCTTACAAGAAACACACTCTGCTTTAGAGAAAAGAGCACTCTTCTACTCTATGTGTTTCCTATAGGGCCAAAACAGTGAGCTTGCTCAGAACATAAGAATTGTGCTTCCTAGACACAGCGGCCATATTTCGTTCAACTCTGCTTAGGAAACTGACAAGAACAGTAGCTCCTCCTCTGTCCGATACACTGTGCTTGCTGTGAACAGACGCGAGTGCTATTTGCACTGTGTATGGCAATGGGAACGCAATAGTGACTTTCCTTACCAGAAAACAACTCTTGCTCGTAGGACCAGAAACTGCTTGTGATTCAACTCCATTTAGGACTGGGAAACAAATGCTAGTTCGCATTACTAGAAACACAATCTGCTTTAGAGAAAAGAGCAATCTTCTACTCTACTGTGTTTCCTATGGCGTCCGAACAGAGAGCTTGCTCAGAACAAAAAAACTGTGCTTCCTACACACACGGCCATATCTAGTTCAAATCTGCTTATAAACCTGACAATAACAGTAGGTCCTCTTCAGTCCAATACACTGTACTTGCTAGGAACAGACGCCAGTGCTATTTGTCCTGTGTATGGCAATGGCAGCACAATAGTGACTCTTCTTACCAGAAAACAACTCTTGCTCGTAGGACCAGAAACTGCATGTGATTCAACTCCATTTAGGACTGGGAAACAAACGATAGCTCGCCTTACAAGAAACACACTCTGCTTTTGAGAAAAAAGCACTCTTCTTCTCTACTCTGTTTCCTATGGGATCCAAACAGTGAGCATGCTCAGAACAAAAAACTGTGCTTCCTACACACACGGTCATATCTAGTTCAAATCTGCTTATAAACCTGACAACAACAGTAGCTCCTATTCAGTCCAATACACTGTACTTGCTGGGAACATACGCGAGTGCTATTAGTAATGTGTAGGGCAATGGGAGTGCAATACTGACTTTCCTTACCAGAAAACAACTCTTGCTTGTATGACCAAAAACTGCATGTGATACAACTCCATTTAGGACTGGGAAACAAACGCTAGGTCACCTTACAAGAAACACACTCTGCTTTTGAGAAAAGAGCACGCTTCTACTCTACTGTGTTTCCTATATGACCAGAACAGTGAGCTTGCTCAGAACAAAAGAGGTGTGCTTCCTACACACACGGCCATATCTAGTTCAATTCTGCTTAGGAAACTGACAAGAACAGTAGCTCCTATTCAGTCCAATACACTGTACTTGCTGGGAACAGACGCGTGTGCTATTTGCACTGTGTATGGCCATGGGAGCGCAATAGTGACTCTTTTTACCAGAAAACAACTTTTGCTCGTAGGACCAGAAACTGCATGGGATTCAACTCCATTTCTAACTGGGAAACAAACACTAGCTCGCCTTACAAGAAACACACTCTGCTTTTGAGAAATGAGCACTCTTCTACTCAACTGTGTTTCCTATGGCGTCTGAACAGTGAGCTTGGTCAGAAAAAAAGAACTGTGCTTCCTACACACACGGGCCATATCTAGTTCAACTCTGCTTTGGAAACTGTCAAGAACAGTAGCTCCTCTTCAGTCCAATACACTGTACTTGCTGGGAACAGACGCGAGTGCTATTTGCACTGTGTATGGCAATGGGAGCTCAATAGTGACTTTCCTTACCAGAAAACAAATCTTGCTCCTAGGACAAAAAACTGCATGTGATTCAACTCCATTTAGAACTGGGAAATAAACGCTAGCTCGCCTTACAAGAAACAGACTCTGATTTTGAGAAAACGGCACTCTTCTACTCTACCGTGTTTCCTTTGGGGTCCGAACAATGAGCTTGCTCAGAACAAAAGAACTCTGCTTGCTACACACGGGCCATATCTAGTTCAACTCTTTTTAGGAAACTGAGAAGAACAGTTGCTCCTCTTCAGTCCAATACAATGTACTTGCTGGGAACAGACGCCAGTGCTATTTGCACTGTGTATGGCAATTAGAGCACAATAGTGACTTTCCTTACCAGAAAACAACTCTTGCTCCTAGGACCAAAAACTGCATGTGATTCAACTCCATTTAGGACTGGGAAACAAACGCTAGCTTGCCTTACAAGAAACACACTCTGCTTTTGAGAAAAGAGCACTCTTCTACTCTACTGTGTTTCCTATGTGGCCAGAACAGTGAGCTTGCTCAGAACAAAAGAACTGTGCTTCCTACACACACGACCATATCTAGATCAATTCTGCTTAAGAAACTGACAAGAACAGTAGATACTCTTCAGTCCAATACACTGTACATGCTGGGAACCGACACCAGTGCTATTTGCCCTTTGTATGACAATGGGAGTGCAATATTGACAATTCTTACCATAAAACAACTCTTGCTCGTAGGACCAAAAACTGCAAGTGACTCAACTTTATTTAGGACTGGGAAACAAACGTTAGCTTGCCTTACAAGAAACACACTCTGCTTTTGAGAAAAGAGCACTCTTCTACTCTGCTGTGTTTCCTATAGTGCCACTACAGTGAGCTTGCTCAGAACAAAAGAACTGTGCTTCCTTCACAAACGGGCCATATCTATTTCAATGCTGCTTAGGAAACTGACAAGAACAGTAGCTCCTCTTCAGTCCAATACACTGTACTTGCTGGGAACAGACGCGAGTGCTATTTGCACTGTGTATGGCAATGGGAGCGCAATAGTGACTTTCCTTACCAGAAAACAACTCTTGCTCGCAGGACCAAAAACTGCATGTGATTCAACTCCATTTAGGACTGGGAAACAAATGCTAGCTTGCCTTACAAGAAACACACACTGCTTTTGAGAAAAGAGCACTCTTCTACTCTACTGTGTTTCCTATATGGCCAGTACAGCGAGCTTGCTCAGAACAAAAGAACTGTGCTTCCTACACGCATGGCCATATCCAGTTCAATTCTGCTTAGGAAACTGACAAGAACAGTAGCTCCTCTTCAGTCCAATATACTCTACATGCTGGGAAAAGATGCCAGTGCTATTTGCCCTGTGTATGACAATGGGAGCACAATAGTGTCTCTTCTTACCAGAAAAAAACTCTTGCTCGTAGGACCAGAAACTGCATGGGATTCAACTCCATTTAGGACTGGGAAACAAACGCTACCTCGCCTTACAAGAAACACACTCTGCTTTTGAGAAAAGAGCACTCTTCTACTCTACTGTGTTTCCCATAGGGCCAGAACAGTGAGCTTGCTCAGAAGAAAAGAACTGTGCTTCCTACACACACGGGCCATATCTAGTTCAACTCTGCTTAGGAAACTGACGAGAACAGTAGATCCTCTTCAGTCCTATACACTGTACAGGCTGGGAACAGATGCCAGTGCTATTTGCACTGTGTATGACAATGGGACTGCAACAGTGACTCTTCTTACCAGAAAACAACTCTTGCTCATAGGACCAGAAACTGCATGGGATTCAACTCCATTTAGGACTGGGAAACAAACGCTATCTCACCTTACAAGAAACACAATCTACTTTTGAGAAAAGAGCACTCTTCTACTTTACCGTGTTTCCTAAGTGTTCCGAACAGTGAGCTTGCTCAGAAAAAAAGAACTGTGCTTCCTACACACACGGGCCATATCTAGTTCAACTCTTCTAAGGAAACTGACAAGAAAAGTAGCTCCTCTTCAGTACAGTACACTGTACTTGCTGGGAACAGACGCGACTGCTATTTGCACTGTGTACAGCAATGGGAGCACAATAGTGTCTCTCCTTACCAGAAAACAACTCTTGCTCATAGGACCAGAAACTGCATGTGATTCAACTCCACTTAGGACTGGGAAACAAACGCTAGCTCGCCTTACAAGAAATACGCTCTGCTTTTGAGAAAAGAGCACTCTTCTACTCTACTGTGTTTCCTATATGGCCAGAACAGTGAGCTTGCTCAGAACAAAAAAACTGTGCTTCCTACACACACGGGCCATATCTAGTTCAATTCTGCTTAGGAAACTGACAAGAAAAGTAGATCCTGTTCAGTCCAATACACTGTACTTGCTGCGAACAGACGCCAGTGCTGTTTGCACTGTGTATGACAATGGGAGAGTAATAGTGACTCTTCTTACCAGAAAACAACTCTTGGTCTTAGGACCAGAAACTGCTTGTGAATCAAGTCCATTTAGGACTGGGAAACAAACGCTACCTGACCTTACAAGAAACACACTCTGCTTTTGAGAAAAGAGCACTCTTCTACTCTAGTGTGTTTTCTATAGGGCCAGAAGAGTGAGCTTGCTCAGAACAAAAGAACTGTGCTTCCTACACACACGGGACATATCTAGTTCAACTCTGCTTAGGAAACTGACAAGAACAGTAGCTCTTCTTCAGTCCAATACACTGTACTTGCTGGGAACAGACGTGAGTGATATTTGCACTGTGTACGACAAAGGGAGCGCAATAGTGACTTTCCTTACCAGAAAACAACTGTTGCTTGTATGACCAAAAACTGCATGTGATTCAACTCCATTTAGGACTGGGAAACAAACGCTAGGTCACCTTACAAGAAACACATTCTGCTTTTGAGAAAAGAGCTCTCTTCTACTCTACTGTGTTCCTGTATGGCCAGAAGAGTGAGCTTGCTCAGAACAAAAGAAGTGTGCTTCCTACACACACGGCCATATCTAGTTCAATTTTGCTTAGGAAACTGACAAGAACAGTAGCTTCTATTCAGTCCAATACACTGTACTTGCTGGGAACAGACGCGAGTGCTACTTGCTCTGTGTATGACAATGGGAGCGCAATAGTGACTCTTTTTACCAGAAAACAACTTTTGCTCGTAGGACCAGAAACTGCATGGGATTCAACTCCATTTCTAACTGGGAAACAAACACTAGCTCGCCTTACAAGAAACACACTCTGCTTTTGAGAAAAGAGCACTCTTCTACTCCACTGTGTTTCCTATGGCGTCTGAACAGTGAGCTTGCTCAGAAAAAAAGAACTGTGCTTCCTACACACACGGGCCATATCTAGTTCAACTCTGCTTAGGAAACTGTCAAGAACAGTAGCTCCTTTTCAGTCCAATACACTGTACTTGCTGGGAACAGACGCGAGTGCTATTTGCACTGTGTATGGCAATTGGAGCACAATAGTTACTTGTCTTACCAGAAAACAAATCTTGCTCCTAGGACAAAAAACTGCATGTGATTCAACTCCATTTAGAACTGGGAAATAAACGCTAGCTCGCCTTACAAGAAACAGACACTGATTTTGAGAAAACGGCACTCTTCTACTCTACCGTGTTTCCTTTGGGGTCCGAACAATGAGCTTGCTCAGAACAAAAGAACTCTGCTTGCTACACACGGGCCATATCTAGTTCAACTCTTTTTAGGAAACTGAGAAGAACAGTAGCTGCTCTTCAGTCCAATACTCTGTACTTGGTGGGAAGAGACGCGAGTGCTATTTGCACTGTGTATGGCAATAGGAGCTCAATAGTGACTTTCCTTACAAGAAAACAACTCTTGCTCATAGGATCAAAAACTGCATGTGGTTCAACTCCATTTAGGAATGGGAAACAAACGCTAGCTTGCCTTACAAGAAACACACTCTGCTTTTGAGAAAAGAGCACTCTTCTACTCTACTGTGTTTCCTATGTGGCCAGAACAGTGAGCTTGCTCAAAACAAAAGAACTGTGCTTCCTACACACACGGCCATATCTAGTTCAACTCTGCTTAGGAAACTGACAAGAACAGTAGCTCCTCTTCAGTCCAATACACTGTACTTGCTGGGAACAGCTGCGAGTGCTATTTGCACTGTGTATGGCAATGGGAGCGCAATAGTGACTTTCCTTACCAGAAAACAACTCTTGCTCGTAGCACCAAAAATTGCATGTGATTCAACTCCATTTAGGACTGGGAAACAAACGCTAGCTCGCCTTACAAGAAACAAACTCTGCTTTTGAGAAAAGAGCACTCTTCTACTCTACTGTGTTTCCTATAGAGCCAGTACAGCATGCTTGCTCAGAACAAAAGAACTGTGCTTCCTACACACATGGCCATATCCAGTTCAATTCTGCTTAGGAAACTGACAAGAACAGTAGCTCCTCTTCAGTCCAATACACTCTACATGCTGGGAAAAGACGCCATTGCTATTTGCCCTTTGTATGACAATGGGAGCACAATAGTGTCGCTTCTTACCAGAAAAAAACTCTTGCTCGTAGGACTAGAAACTGCATGGGATTCAACTCCATTTAAGACTGGGAAACAAACGCTACTACACCTTACAAGAAACACACTCTGCTTTTGAGAAAAGAGCACTCTTCTACTCTGCTGTGTTTCCTATAGTGCCACTACAGTGAGCTTGCTCAGAACAAAAGAACTGTGCTTCCTTCACAAACCGGCCATATCTAGTTCAATGCTGCTTAGGAAACTGACAAGAACAGTAGCTCCTCTTCAGTCCAATACACTGTACTTGCTGGGAACAGACGCGAGTGCTATTTGCACTGTGTATGGCAATGGGAGCGCAATAGTGACTTTCCTTACCAGAAAACAACTCTTGCTCGCAAGACCAAAAACTGCATGTGATTCAACTCCATTTAGGACTGGGAAACAAACGCTAGCTCGCCTTACAAGAAACACACTCTGCTTTTGAGAAAAGAGCACTCTTCTACTCTACTGAGTTTCCTATATGGCCAGTACAGCGAGCTTGCTCAGAACAAAAGAACTGTGCTTCCTACACGCATGGCCATATCCAGTTCAATTCTGCTTAGGAAACTGACAAGAACAGTAGCTCATCTTCAGTCCAATATACTCTACATGCTGGGAAAAGACGCCAGTGCTATTTGCCCTGTGTTTGACAATGGGAGCACAATAGTGTCTCTTCTTAACAGAAAAAAACTCTTGCTCGTAGGACCAGAAACTGCATGGGATTCAACTCCATTTAGGACTGGGAAACAAACGCTACCTTGCCTTACAAGAAACACACTCTGCTTTTGAAAAAAGAGCACTCTTCTACTCTACTGTGTTTCCCATAGGGCCAGAACAGTGAGCTTGCTCAGAAGAAAAGAACTGTGCTTCCTACACACACGGGCCATATCTAGTTCAACTCTGCTTAGGAAACTGACGAGAACAGTAGCTCCTCTTCAGTCCAATACACTGTACTTCCTGGGAACAGATGCGAGTGCTATTTGCACTTTGTATGGAAATGGGAGCGCAATAGTGACTTTCCTTACCAGAAAAAAACTCTTGCTCGTAGGACCAGAAACTGCATGTGATTCAACTCCATTTAGGACTAGGAAACAAACGCTAGCTTGCCTTACAAAAAAACACACTCTGCTTTTCAGAAAAGAGCACTCTTCTTCTCTACTGTGTTTCCTATGGGGTCCAAACAGTGAGCTTGCTCAGAACAAAAGAACTGTGCTTCCTACACACAGGGGCCATATCTCGTTCTACTCTGCTTAGGAAACTGTCGAGAACAGTAGCTCCTTCTCAGTCCGATACACTGTACATGCTGGGAACAGACGCGAGTGCTATTTGCACTGTGTATGGCAATGGGAGCGCAATAGTGACTTCCTTACCAGAAAACAACTCTTGCTCGTAGGACCAGAAACTGCATGTCATTCAACTCCATTTAGGACTGGAAAACAAATGCTAGCTCGCCTTACAAGAAACACACTCTGCTTTTGAGAAAAGAGCACTCTTGTACTCTCTTGTGTTTCCTATAGGGCCAGAAGAGTGAGCTTGCTCAGAACAAAAGAACTGTGCTTCCTACACACACGGACCATATCTAGTTCAACTCTGCTTAGGAAACTGACAAGAACAGTAGTTCCTATTCAGTCCAATACACGTACTTGCTGGGAACAGACACGAGTGCTATTTGCACTGTGTATGGCAATTGGAGCGTAATAGTGACTCTTCTTACCACAAAACAACTCTTGCTCGTAGGACCAAAAAGTGCATGTGATTCAACTCCATTTAGGACTGGGAAACAAACGCGAGCTCGCCTTACAAGAAACACACTCTGCTTTTGAGAAAAGAGCACTCTTCTACTCTATGTGTTTCCTATAGGGCCAAAACAGTGAGCTTGCTCAGAACATAAGAATTGTGCTTCCTAGACACAGGGGCCATATTTCGTTCAACTCTGCTTAGGAAACTGACAAGAACAGTAGCTCGTCCTCTGTCCGATACACTGTGCTTGCTGGGAACAGACGCGAGTGCTATTTGCACTGTGTATGGCAATGGGAACGCAATAGTGACTTTCCTTACCAGAAAACAACTCTTGCTCGTAGGACCAGAAACTGCATGGGATTCAACTCCATTTAGGACTGGGAAACAAACACTAGCTCGCCTTACAAGAAACACACTCTGCTTTTGAGAAAATAGCACTCTTCTACTCTACTGTGTTTCATATAGGGCCAAAACAGTGAGCTTGCTCAGAACAAAAGAACTGTGCTTCCTACACACACGGGCCATATCTAGTTCAACTCTGCTTAGGAAACTGACAAGAACAGTAGCTCCTCTTCAGTCCAAAACACTATACTTGCTGGGAACAGACGGGAGTGCTATTTGCACTGTGTATGGCAATGGGAGCGCAATAGTGACTTTCCTTACCAGAAAACAACTCTTGCTCGTAGGATCAGAAACTGCTTGTGATTCAACTCCATTTAGGACTGGGAAACAAATGCTAGTTGGCATTACTAGAAACACAATCTGCTTTAGAGAAAAGAGCAATCTTCTACTCTACTGTGTTTCCTATGGCGTCCGAACAGTGAGCTTGCTCAGAACAAAAAAACTGTGCTTCCTACACACACGGCCATATCTAGTTCAAATCTGCTTATAAACCTGACAAGAACAGTAGGTCCTCTTCAGTCCAATACACTGTACTTGCTAGGAACAGACGCCAGTGCTATTTGTCCTGTGTATGGCAATGGCAGCACAATAGTGACTCTTCTTACCAGAAAACAACTCTTGCTCGTAGGACCAGAAACTGCATGTGATTCAACTCCATTTAGGACTGGGAAACAAACGATAGCTCACCTTACAAGAAACACACTCTGCTTTTGAGAAAAAAGCACTCTTCTTCTCTACTCTGTTTCCTATGGGATCCAAACAGTGAGCATGCTCAGAACAAAAAACTGTGCTTCCTACACACACGGTCATATCTAGTTCAAATCTGCTTATAAACCTGACAACAACAGTAGCTCCTATTCAGTCCAATACACTGTACTTGCTGGGAACATACGCGAGTGCTATTAGTAATGTGTAGGGCAATGGGAGTGCAATACTGACTTTCCTTACCAGAAAACAACTCTTGCTTGTATGACCAAAAACTGCATGTGATACAACTCCATTTAGGACTGGGAAACAAACGCTACCTCGCCTTACAAGAAACACACTCTGCTTTTGAGAAAAGAGCACGCTTCTACTCTACTGTGTTTCCTATATGGCCAGAACAGTGAGCTTGCTCAGAACAAAAGAGGTGTGCTTCCTACACACACGGCCATATCTAGTTCAATTCTGCTTAGGAAACTGACAAGAACAGTAGCTCCTATTCAGTCCAATACACTGTACTTGCTGGGAACAGACGCGAGTGCTATTTGCACTGTGTATGGCCATGGGAGCGCAATAGTGACTCTTTTTACCAGAAAACAACTTTTGCTCGTAGGAACAGAAACTGCATGGGATTCAACTCCATTTCTAACTGGGAAACAAACACTAGCTCGCCTTACAAGAAACACACTCTGCTTTTGAGAAAAGAGCACTCTTCTACTCTACTGTGTTTCCTATGGCGTCTGAACAGTGAGCTTGCTCAGAAAAAAAGAACTGTGCTTCCTACACAGACGGGCCATATCTAGTTCAACTCTGCTTAGGAAACTGTCAAGAACAGTAGCTCCTTTTCAGTCCAATACACTGTACTTCCTGGGAACAGACGCGAGTGCTATTTGCACTGTGTATGGCAATTGGAGCACAATAGTTACTTGTCTTACCAGAAAACAAATCTTGCTCCTAGGACAAAAAACTGCATGTGATTCAACTCCATTTAGAACTGGGAAATAAACGCTAGCTCGCCTTACAAGAAACAGACTCTGATTTTGAGAAAACGGCACTCTTCTACTCTACTGTGTTTCCTTTGGGGTCCGAAAAATGAGGTTGCTCAGAAGAAAAGAACTTTGCTTCCTACACACAAGGGCCATATCTAGTTCAACTCTTTTTAGGAAACTTAGAAGAACAGTTGCTCCTCTTCAGTCCAATACAATGTACTTGCTGGGAACAGACGCCAGTGCTATTTGCACTGTGTATGGCAATTGGAGCACAATAGTGACTTTCCTTACCAGAAAACAACTCTTGCTCCTAGGACCAAAAACTGCATGTGATTCAACTCCATTTAGGACTGGGAAACAAACGCTAGCTTGCCTTACAAGAAACACACTCTGCTTTTGAGAAAAGAGCACTCTTCTACTCTACTGTGTTTCCTATGTGGCCAGAACAGTGAGCTTGCTCAGAACAAAAGAACTGTGCTTCCTACACACACGACCATATCTAGATCAATTCTGCTTAAGAAACTGACAAGAACAGTAGATACTCTTCAGTCCAATACACTGTACATGCTGGGAACCGACACCAGTGCTATTTGCCCTGTGTATGACAATTCGAGTGCAATAGTGACAATTCTTACCATAAAACAACTCTTGCTCGTAGGACCAAAAATTGCAAGTGACTCAACTTTATTTAGGACTGGGAAACAAACGTTAGCTTGCCTTACAAGAAACACACTCTGCTTTTGAGAAAAGAGCACTCTTCTACTCTGCTGTGTTTCCTATAGTGCCACTACAGTGAGCTTGCTCAGAACAAAAGAACTGTGCTTCCTTCACAAACCGGCCATATCTAATTCAATGCTGCTTAGGAAACTGACAAGAACAGTAGCTCCTCTTCAGTCCAATACACTGTACTTGCTACGAACAGACACGAGTGCTATTTGCACTGTGTATGGCAATGGGAGCGCAATAGTGACTTTCCTTACCAGAAAACAACTCTTGCTCGCAGGACCAAAAACTGCATGTGATTCAACTCCCTTTAGGACTGGGAAACAAATGCTAGCTCGCCTTACAAGAAACACACTCTGCTTTTGAGAAAAGAGCACTCTTCTACTCTACTGAGTTTCCTATATGGCCAGTACAGCGAGCTTGCTCAGAACAAAAGAACTGTGCTTCGTACACGCATGGCCATATCCAGTTCAATTCTGCTTAGGAAACTGACAAGAACAGTAGCTCCTCTTCAGTCCAATATACTCTACATGCTGGGAAAAGACGCCAGTGCTATTTGCCCTGTGTATGACAATGAGAGCACAATAGTGTCTCTTCTTACCAGAAAAAAACTCTTGCTCGTAGGACCAGAAACTGCATGGGTTTCAACTCCATTTAGGACTGGGAAACAAACGCTACCTCGCCTTACAAGAAACACACTCTGCTTTTGAGAAAAGAGCACTCTTCTACTCTACTGTGTTTCCCATAGGGCCAGAACAGTGAGCTTGCTCAGAAGAAAAGAACTGTGCTTCCTACACACACGGGCCATATCTAGTTCAACTCTGCTTAGGAAACTGACGAGAACAGTAGATCCTCTTCAGTCCAATACACTGTACAGGCTGGGAACAGATGCCAGTGCTATTTGCACTGTGTATGACAATGGGACTGCAACAGTGACTCTTCTTACCAGAAAACAACTCTTGCTCATAGGACCAGAAACTGCATGGGATTCAACTTCATTTAGGACTGGGAAACAAACGCTATCTCACCTTACAAGAAACAAAATCTGCTTTTGAGAAAAGAGCACTCTTCTACTCTACTGTGTTTCCTAAGTGTTCCGAACAGTGAGCTTGCTCAGAAAAAAAGAACTGTGCTTCCTACACACACGGGCCATATCTAGTTCAACTCTTCTAAGGAAACTGACAAGAAAAGTAGCTCCTCTTCAGTACAGTACACTGTACTTGCTGGGAACAGACGCGAGTGCTATTTGCACTGTGTACAACAATGGGAGCACAATAGTGTCTCTCCTTACCAGAAAACAACTCTTGCTCATAGGACCAGAAACTGCATGTGATTCAACTCCACTTAGGACTGGGAAACAAACGCTAGCTCGCCTTACAAGAAACACTCTCTGCTTTTGAGAAAAGAGCACTCTTCTACTCTACTGTGTTTCCTATATGGCCAGAACAGTGAGCTTGCTCAGAACAAAAAAACTGTGCTTCCTACACACACGGGCCATATCTAGTTCAATTCTGCTTAGGAAACTGACAAGAAAAGTAGATCCTGTTCAGTCCAATACACTGTACTTGCTGCGAACAGACGCCAGTGCTGTTTGCACTGTGTATGACAATGGGAGAGTAATAGTGACTCTTCTTACCAGAAAACAACTCTTGGTCTTAGGACCAGAAACTGCTTGTGAATCAAGTCCATTTAGGACTGGGAAACAAACGCTACCTCACCTTACAAGAAACACACTCTGCTTTTGAGAAAAGAGCACTCTTCTACTCTAGTGTGTTTTCTATAGGGCCAGAAGAGTGAGCTTGCTCAGAACAAAAGAACTGTACTTCCTACACACACGGGCCATATCTAGTTCAACTCTGCTTAGGAAACTGACAAGAACAGTAGCTCCTCTTCAGTCCAATACACTGTACTTGCTGGGAACAGACGTGAGTGATATTTGCACTGTGTACGGCAAAGGGAGCGCAATAGTGACTTTCCTTACCAGAAAACAACTGTTGCTTGTATGACCAAAAACTGCATGTGATTCAACTCCATTTAGGACTGGGAAACAAACGCTAGGTCACCTTACAAGAAACACATTCTGCTTTTGAGAAAAGAGCTCTCTTCTACTCTACTGTGTTCCTGTATGGCCAGAAGAGTGAGCTTGCTCAGAACAAAAGAAGTGTGCTTCCTACACACACGGCCATATCTAGTTCAATTTTGCTTAGGAAACTGACAAGAACAGTAGCTTCTATTCAGTCCAATACACTGTACTTGCTGGGAACAGACGCGAGTGCTACTTGCTCTGTGTATGATAATGGGAGCGCAATAGTGACTCTTTTTACCAGAAAACAACTTTTGCTCGTAGGACCAGATACTGCATGGGATTCAACTCCATTTCTAACTGGGAAACAAACACTAGCTCGCCTTACAAGAAACACACTCTGCTTTTGAGAAAAGAGCACTCTTCTACTCTACTGTGTTTCCTATGGCGTCTGAACAGTGAGCTTGCTCAGAAAAAAAGAACTGTGCTTCCTACACAGACGGGCCATATCTAGTTCAACTCTGCTTAGGAAACTGTCAAGAACAGTAGCTCCTTTTCAGTCCAATACACTGTACTTGCTGGAAACAGACGCGAGTGCTATTTGCACTGTGTATGGCAATTGGAGCACAATAGTTACTTGTCTTACCAGAAAACAAATCTTGCTCCTAGGACAAAAAACTGCATGTGATTCAACTCCATTTAGAACTGGGAAATAAACGCTAGCTCGCCTTACAAGAAACAGACTCTGATTTTGAGAAAACGGCACTCTTCTACTCTACTGTGTTTCCTTTGGGGTCCGAAAAATGAGGTTGCTCAGAAGAAAAGAACTTTGCTTCCTACACACAAGGGCCATATCTAGTTCAACTCTTTTTAGGAAACTTAGAAGAACAGTTGCTCCTCTTCAGTCCAATACAATGTACTTGCTGGGAACAGACGCCAGTGCTATTTGCACTGTGTATGGCAATTGGAGCACAATAGTGACTTTCCTTACCAGAAAACAACTCTTGCTCCTAGGACCAAAAACTGCATGTGATTCAACTCCATTTAGGACTGGGAAACAAACGCTAGCTTGCCTTACAAGAAACACACTCTGCTTTTGAGAAAAGAGCACTCTTCTACTCTACTGTGTTTCCTATGTGGCCAGAACAGTGAGCTTGCTCAGAACAAAAGAACTGTGCTTCCTACACACACGACCATATCTAGATCAATTCTGCTTAAGAAACTGACAAGAACAGTAGATACTCTTCAGTCCAATACACTGTACATGCTGGGAACCGACACCAGTGCTATTTGCCCTGTGTATGACAATTCGAGTGCAATAGTGACAATTCTTACCATAAAACAACTCTTGCTCGTAGGACCAAAAATTGCAAGTGACTCAACTTTATTTAGGACTGGGAAACAAACGTTAGCTTGCCTTACAAGAAACACACTCTGCTTTTGAGAAAAGAGCACTCTTCTACTCTGCTGTGTTTCCTATAGTGCCACTACAGTGAGCTTGCTCAGAACAAAAGAACTGTGCTTCCTTCACAAACCGGCCATATCTAATTCAATGCTGCTTAGGAAACTGACAAGAACAGTAGCTCCTCTTCAGTCCAATACACTGTACTTGCTACGAACAGACACGAGTGCTATTTGCACTGTGTATGGCAATGGGAGCGCAATAGTGACTTTCCTTACCAGAAAACAACTCTTGCTCGCAGGACCAAAAACTGCATGTGATTCAACTCCCTTTAGGACTGGGAAACAAATGCTAGCTCGCCTTACAAGAAACACACTCTGCTTTTGAGAAAAGAGCACTCTTCTACTCTACTGAGTTTCCTATATGGCCAGTACAGCGAGCTTGCTCAGAACAAAAGAACTGTGCTTCGTACACGCATGGCCATATCCAGTTCAATTCTGCTTAGGAAACTGACAAGAACAGTAGCTCCTCTTCAGTCCAATATACTCTACATGCTGGGAAAAGACGCCAGTGCTATTTGCCCTGTGTATGACAATGAGAGCACAATAGTGTCTCTTCTTACCAGAAAAAAACTCTTGCTCGTAGGACCAGAAACTGCATGGGTTTCAACTCCATTTAGGACTGGGAAACAAACGCTACCTCGCCTTACAAGAAACACACTCTGCTTTTGAGAAAAGAGCACTCTTCTACTCTACTGTGTTTCCCATAGGGCCAGAACAGTGAGCTTGCTCAGAAGAAAAGAACTGTGCTTCCTACACACACGGGCCATATCTAGTTCAACTCTGCTTAGGAAACTGACGAGAACAGTAGATCCTCTTCAGTCCAATACACTGTACAGGCTGGGAACAGATGCCAGTGCTATTTGCACTGTGTATGACAATGGGACTGCAACAGTGACTCTTCTTACCAGAAAACAACTCTTGCTCATAGGACCAGAAACTGCATGGGATTCAACTTCATTTAGGACTGGGAAACAAACGCTATCTCACCTTACAAGAAACAAAATCTGCTTTTGAGAAAAGAGCACTCTTCTACTCTACTGTGTTTCCTAAGTGTTCCGAACAGTGAGCTTGCTCAGAAAAAAAGAACTGTGCTTCCTACACACACGGGCCATATCTAGTTCAACTCTTCTAAGGAAACTGACAAGAAAAGTAGCTCCTCTTCAGTACAGTACACTGTACTTGCTGGGAACATAAGCGAGTGCTATTTGCACTGTGTACAGCAAAGGGAGCACAATAGTGTCTCTCCTTACCAGAAAACAACTCTTGCTCATAGGACCAGATACTGCATGTGATTCAACTCCACTTAGGACTGGGAAACAAACGCTAGCTCGCCTTACAAGAAACACGCTCTGCTTTTGAGAAAAGAGCACTCTTCTACTCTACTGTGTTTCCTATATGGCCAGAAAAGTGAGCTTGCTCAGAACAAAAAAACTGTGCTTCCTACACACACGGGCCATATCTAGTTCAATTCTGCTTAGGAAACTGACAAGAAAAGTAGATCCTGTTCAGTCCAATACACTGTACTTGCTGCGAACAGACGCCAGTGCTGTTTGCACTGTGTATGACAATGGGAGAGTAATAGTGACTCTTCTTACCAGAAAACAACTCTTGGTCTTAGGACCAGAAACTGCTTGTGAATCAAGTCCATTTAAGACTGGGAAACAAACGCTACCTCACCTTACAAGAAACACACTCTGCTTTTGAGAAAAGAGCACTCTTCTACTCTAGTGTGTTTTCTATAGGGCCAGAAGAGTGAGCTTGCTCAGAACAAAAGAACTGTGCTTCCTACACACACGGGCCATATCTAGTTCAACTCTGCTTAGGAAACTGACAAGAACAGTAGCTCCTTTTCAGTCCAATACACTGTACTTGCTGGGAATAGACGCGAGTGCTATTTGCACTTTGTATGGAAACGGGAGCACAATAGTGACTTTCCTTACCAGAAAAAAACTCTTGCTCGTAGGACCAAAAACTGCATGGGATTCAACTCCATTTAGGACTGGGAAACATACATGAGCTCGCCTTACAACAAACACACTCTGCTTTTGAGAAAAGAGCACTCTTCTATTCTCCTGTGTTTCCTATAGGGCCAGAACAGTGAGCTTGCTCAGAACAAAAGAACTGTGCTTCCTTCACACACGGGCCATATCTAGTTCAACTCTGCTTAGGAAACTGACAAGAACAGTAGATCATCTTCAGTCCAATACACTGTAATTGCTGGGAACAGACGCCAGTGCTATTTGCACTGTGTACAGCAATGGGAGCACAATAGTGTCTCTCCTTACCAGAAAACAACTCTTGCTCGTAGGACCAGAAACTTCATGTGATTCAACTCCAGTTAGGACTCGGAAACAAACGCTAGCTCGCCTTACAAGAAACATGCTCTGCTTTTGAGAAAGGGCACACTTCTACTCTACTGTGTTTCCTATGGTGTCCAAACAGTGAGCTTGCTCAGTACAAAAGAACTGTGCTTCCTACACACACGGGCCATATCTAGTTCAACTCTGCTTAGGAAACTGACCAGAACAGTAGCTCCTCTTCAGTCCAATACACTGTACTTGCTGGGAACAGACACGAGTGCTATTTGTACTGTGTATGGCAATGGGAGCACAATAGTGACTTTCCTCACCAGAAAACAACTCTTGCTCGTAGGACCAATAACTGCATGTGATTCAACTCCATTTAGGACTGGGAAACAAATGCTAGCACGCCTTACAAGAAACACACTCTCCTTTTGAGAAAAGAGCACTCTTCTACTCTACGGTGTTTCCTATAATGCCAGAACAGTGAGCTTCCTCAGAACAAAAGAACTGTGCTTCCTACACACACGGGCCATATCTAGTTCAACTCTGCTTAGGAAACTGACAAGAACAGTATCTCCTATTCTGTCCAATACACTGTACTTGTTGGGAAGAGAAGCGAGTGCTATTTGCACTGTGTATGGCAATGGAAGCGCAATAGTGACTCTTCTTCCCAGGATAAAACTCTTGCTCATACGACCAGAAACTGCATGGGATTCAACTCCATTTAGGACTGGGAAAAAAACACTAGCTCGCCTTACAAGAAACACACTCTGCTTTTGAGAAAAGAGCACTCTTCTACTCTACTGTGTTTCCTATATGGCCAGAACAGTGAGCTTGCTCAGAACAAAAGAACTGTGCTTCCTACACACACGGGCCATATCTAGTTCAACTCTGATTAGGAAACTGACGAGAACAGTAGCTCCTCTTCAGTGCAATACACTGTACTTCCTGGGAACAGACTCGAGTGCTATTTGCACTTTGTATGGAAAAGGGAGCGCAATAGTGACTTTCCTTACCAGAAAAAAACTCTTGCTCGTAGGACCAAAAACTGCATGTAATTCAACTCCATTTAGGACTGGGAAACAAACGTTAGCTCGCCTTACAAGAAACACACTCTGCTTTTGAGAAAAGAGCACTCTTCTATTCTCCTGTGTTTCCTATATGGCCAGTACAGCAAGCTTCTCAGAACAAAAGAACTGTGCTTCCTACACACATGGCCATATCCAGTTCAATTCTGCTTAGGAAACTGACAAGAACAGTAGCTCCTCTTCAGTCCAATACACTCTACATGCTAGGAACAGACGCCAGTGCTATTTGCCCTGTGTATGACAATGGGAGCACAATAGTGTCTCTTCTTACCAGAAAACAACTCTTGCTCATAGGACCAGAAACTGCATGGGATTCAACTCCATTTAGGACTGGGAAACAAACGCTACCTCGCCTTACAAGAAACACACTCTGCTTTTGAGAAAAGAGCACTCTTCTACTCTACTGTGTTTCCTATGTGGCCAGAACAGTGAGCTTGCTCAGAACAAAAGAACTGTGCTTCCTACACACACGGCCATATCTAGATCAATTCTGCTTAAGAAACTGACAAGAACAGTAGATACTCTTCAGTCCAATACACCCAATACACTGTACATGCTGGGAACCGACACCAGTGCTATTTTCCCTGTGTATGACAATGGGAGTGCAATAGTGACAATTCTTACCATAAAACCAATCTTGCTCGTAGGACCAAAAACTGCAAGTGACTCAACTTTATTTAGGGCTGGGAAACAAACGTTAGCTTGCCTTACAAGAAACACAATCTGCTTTTGAGAAAAGAGCACTCCTCTACTCTACTGTGTTTCCCATGGGTTCCGAACAGTGAGCTTGCTCAGAACAAAAGAACTGTGCTTCCTACACACAGGGGCCATATCTAGTTCAACTATGCTTAGGAAACTGACAAGAACAGTAGCTCCTCTTCAGTCCAATACACCGTACTTGCTGGGAAGAGACGCGAGTGCTATTTGCACTGTGTATGGCAATGGGAGCGCTATAGTGACTTTCCTTACCAGAAAACAACTCTTGCCCGTAAGACCAAAAACTGCATGTGATTCAACTCCATTTAGGACTGGGAAACAAATGCTTGCTCGCCTTTCAATAACACACTCTGCTTTTGAGAAAAAGGCACTCTTCTACTCTACTGTGTTTCCTATATGGTCCGAACAGTGAGCTTGCTCAGAACAAAAGAACTGTGCTTCCTACACACCGGGGACATATCTAGTTCAACTGCTTAGGAAACTGACAAGAACAGAGGATCCTCTTTAGTCCAATACACTGTACTTGCTGGGAACAGACGCGAGTGCTATTTGCACTGTGTATGGCAATGGGAGCGCAATAGTGACTCTTCTTACCAGAAAACAACTCTTGCTTGTAGGACCAGAAACTGCATGTGATTCAACTCCATTTCTGACTGGAAAGCAAATGCTAGCTCGCCTTACAATAAACACACTATGCTTTTGAGAAACGAGCACTCTTCTACTCTATTGTGTTTCTTATGGGGTCCAAACAGTGAGCTTGCTCAGAACAAAAGAACTGTGCTTCCTACACACACGGCCATATCTAGATCAATTCTGCAAAAGAAACTGACAAGAACAGTAGATACTCTTCAGTCCAATACACTGTAAATGCTGGGAACCGACACCATTGCTATTTGCCCTGTGTATGACAATGGGAGTGCAATAGTAACAATTCTTACCATGAAACAATTCTTGCTCGTAGGACCAAAAACTGCAAGTGACTCAACTTTATTTAGGACTGGGAAACAAACGTTAGCTTGCCTTACAAGAAACACACTCTGCTTCTGAGAAAAGAGCACTCCTCTGCTCTACTGTGTTTCCCATGGGTTCCGAACAGTGAGCATACTCAGAACAAAAGAACTGTGCTTCCTACACACAGGGGCCATATCTAGTTCAACTATGCTTAGGAAACTGACAAGAACAGTAGCTCCTCTTCAGTCAAATACACTGTACTTGCTGGGAAGAGACGCGAGTGCTATTTGCACTGTGTATGGCAATGGGAGCGCTATAGTGACTTTCCTTACCAGAAAAGAACTCTTGCTCATAAGACCAAAAACTGCATGTGATTCAACTCCATTTCTGACTGGAAAGCAAATGCTAGCTCGCCTTACAAGAAACACCCTCTGCTTTTGAGAAAAGGGCACTCTTCTACTCTACTGTGTTTCCTATGGGATCCAAACAGTGAGCTTGCTCAGAACAAAAGTACTGTGCTTCCTACACACACGGCCATATCTAGTTCAACTCTGCTTAGGAAACTGACAAGAACAGTAGCTCCTCTTCAGTCCAATACACTGTACTTGCTTAGAACAGACGCGAGTGCTATTTGTACTGTGTATGACAATGGGAGCGCAATAGTGACTCTTCTTACCAGAAAACAACTCTTGCTCGTAGGACCAGAAACTGCATGGGATTCAACTCAATTTCTGACTGAGAAACAAACATTAGCTCGCCTAACAAGAAACACACTCTGCTTTTGAGAAAAGAGCACTCTTCTACTCAACTGTGTTTCCTATGGGGTCGGGCAGTAAGCTTGCTCAGAAAAAAAGAACTGTGCTTCCTACACACACGGGCCATATCTAGTTCAACTCTGCTTAAAAAACTTACAAGAAAAGTAGCTCCTCTTCAGCACAATACACTGTACTTGCTGGGAACAGATGCGAGTGCTATTTGCACTGTGTATCGCAATGTGAGCTCAATAGTGACTTTCCTTACCAGAAAACAACTCTTGCTCGTAGGACCGAAAACTGCACGTGATTCAACTCCATTTAGAACTGGGAAATAAACGCTAGCTTGCCTTACGAGAAACACACTCTACTTTTGAGAAAAGAGCACTCTTCTACTCTACTGTGTTTCTTGTATGGCCAGAACAGTGAGCTTGCTCAGAACAAAAGACCTGTGCTTCCTACACACACGGCCATATCTAGTTCAATTTTATTTAGGAAACTGGCAAGAACAGCAGCTCCTCTTCAGTCCAGTACACTGTACTTGCAGAGAACAGACGCGTGTGCTATTTGCACTGTGTATGGCAATGGGAGCACAACAGTGACTCTTCTTACCAGAAAACAAATCTTGTTCGTAGGACCAGAAACTGCATGGGATTCAACTCCATTTCTGACTGGGAAACAAACACTAACTCGCCTTACAAGAAACACACTCTGATTTTGAGAAAAGAGCACTCTTCTACTCTACTTTTTCTCCTATGTGGTCTGAACAGTGAGCTTGCTCAGAACAAAAGAACTGTGCTTCCTACACACACGGGCCTTATCTAGTTCAACTCTGCCTAGGAAACTGACAAGAAGAGTAGCTCCTCTTCAGTCCAATACACTGTACTTGCTGGGAACAGACGCTAGTGCTATTTGCACTGTGTATGGCAATGGGAGCTCAATAGTGACTTTCCTCACCAGAAAACAACTCTTGCTCGTAGGACCAAAAACTGCATGTGATTTAACTCCATTTAGGACTGGGAAACAAACGCTAGCTCGCCTTACAAGAAACACACTCTCCTTTTTAGAAAAGAGCACTCTTCTACTCTACTGTGTTTCCTATAGGGCCAGTACAGCGAGCTTGCTCAGAACAAAAGAACTGTGCTTCCTACACACATGGCCATATCCAGTTCAATTCTGCTTAAGAAACTGACAAGAACAGTAGCTCCTCTTCAGTCCAATACACTCTACATGCTGGGAACAGACGCCCGTGCTATTTGCCCTGTGTCTGACAATGGGAGCACAATAGTGTCTCTTCTTACCAGAAAATAACTCTTGCTCGTAGGACCAGAAACTGCATGGGATTCAACTCCATTTAGGACTGGGAAACAAAGGCTAGCTCGCCTTACAAGAAACACACTCTCCTTTTGATAAAAGAGCACTCTTCTACTCTACTGTTTTTTCCATAGGGCCAGAACAGTGAGCTTGCTCAGAACAAAAGAACTGTGCTTCCTACACACACGGGCCATATCTAGTTCAACTCTGCTTAGGAAACTGATGAGAACAGTAGCTCCCCTTCAGTCCAATACACTGTACCTGCTGGGAACAGACGCGAGTGCTATTTGCTCTTTGTATGGAAATGGGAGCGCAATAGTGACTTTCCTTACCAGAAAAAAACTCTTGCTGGTAGGACCAAAACTGCATGTGATTCAACTCCATTTAGGACTGGGAAACAAACGCTAGCTCGCCTTACAAGAAAAACATTCTGCTTTTGGGAAAAGAGCACTCTTCTACTCTGCTGTGTTTCCTATAGTGCCAGTACAGTGAGCTTGCTCAGAACAAAAGAACTGTGCTTCCTTCACACACAGGCCATATCAAGTTCAATTCTGCTTAGGAAACTGACAAGAACAGTAGATCCTCTTCAGTCCAATACACTGTACTTGCTGGGAAAGACGCCAGTGCTATTTGCACTGTGTACAGCAATGGGAGCACAATAGTGTCTCCCTTACCAGAAAAAAAACTCTTGCTTGTAGGACCAGAAACTGCATGTGATTCAACTCCACTTAGGACTGGGAAACAAATGCTAGCTCGCCTTACAAGAAACACGCTCTGCTTTTGAGAAAACGGCACACTTCTACTCTACTGTGTTTCCTATGGTGTCTGAACAGTGAGCTTGCTCAGAACAAAAGAACTGTGCTTCCTTCACACACGGGCCATATCTACTTCAATTCTGCTTAGGAAACTGACAAGAACAGTAGCTCCTCTTCAGTCCAATACACTCTACATGCTTGGAACAGACGCCAGTGCTATTTGTCCTGTGTATGACAATGTGAGCACAATAGTGTCTCTTCTTACCAGAAAACAACTCTTGCTCGTAGGACCAGAAACTGCATGTGATTCAACTCCATTTAGGACTGGGAAACAAACGCTAGCTTGCCTTACAAGAAACACACTCTGCTTTTGAGAAAAGAGCACTCTTCTACTCTACTGTGTTTCCTATAGGGAAAGTTGAGTGAGCTTGCTCCGAACAAAAGAACTGTGCTTCCGACACACAAGGACATATCCAGTTCAATTCTGCTTAGGAAACTGACAAGAACAGTAGATCCTCTTCAGTCCAATACACTCTACATGCTGGGAACAGACGCCAGGGCTATTTGCCCTGTGTATGACAATGGGAGCAAAATAGTGTCTCTTCTTACCAGAAAACAACTCTTGCTCGTAGGACCAGAAACTGCATGGGATTCAACTCCATTTAGGACTGGGAAACAAACGCTACCTCGCCTTACAAGAAACACACTCTGCTTTTCAGAAAAGAGCACTCTTCTACTCTACTGTGTTTCCCATAGGGCCAGAACAGTGAGCTTGCTCAGAACAAAAGAACTGTGCTTCCTACACACGGGCCATATCTAGTTCAACTCTGCTTAGGAACTGACGAGAACAGTAGCTCCTCTTCAGTCCAATACACTGTACTTGCTGGGAACAGACGCCAGTGCTGTTTGCCCTGTGTATGACAATGGGAAAGTAATAGTGACTGTTCTTACCAGAAAACAACTCTTGCTCGTAGGACCAGAAACTGCATGTGATTCAACTCCATTTAGGACTGGGAAACAAACCCTAGCTCGCCTTACAAGAAACACCCTCGGCTTTTGAGAAAAGAGCACTCTTCTACTCTACTGTGTTTCCTATGGGGTCCGAACAGTGAGCTTGCTCAGAACAAACGAACTGTGCTTCCTACACACATGGGCCATATCTAGTTCAACTCTGCTTAGGAAACTGACAATAACAGTATCTCCTCTTCAGTCCAATATACTGTATTTGCTGGGAACAGACGCCAGTGCTATTTGCACTGTGTATGGCAATGGGAGCGCAATAGTGACTCTTCTTACCAGAAAACAACTCTTGCTCGTAGGACCAGAAACTGCATGCGATTCAACTCCATTTAGGACTGGGAAACAAACTCTAGTTCACCTTACAAGAAACACACTCTGCTTTTGAGAAAAGAGCACTCTTCTACTCTACGGTGTTTCCTATAAGGCCAGAACAGTGAGCTTCCTCAGAACAAAAGAACTGTGCTTCCCTACACACACGGGCCATATCTAGTTCAACTCTGCTTAGGAAACTGACAAGAACAGTATCTCCAATTCTGTCCAATACACTGTACTTGCTGGGAAGAGAAGCGAGTGCTATTTGCACTGTGTATGGCAATGGAAGCGCAATAGTGACTCTTCTTACCAGAAAACAACTCTTGCTCGTAGGACCAGAAACTTCATGTGATTCAACTCCATTTAGGACTGTGAAACAAATACTAGCTTGCCTTACAAGAAACACACTCTGCTTTTGAGAAAAGAGGACTCTTCTACTCTACGGTGTTTACTCCATGGCCAGAACAGTGAGCTTGCTCAGAACAAAAGAACTGTGCTTCCTACACACACGGGCCATATCTAGTTCAACTCTGCTTAGGAAACTGACAAGAACAGTAGATCCTCTTCAGACCAATACACTGTACATGCTGGGAACAGACGCAAGTGCTATTTGCCCTGTGTATGATAAAGGGAGTGCAATAGTGACTCTTCTTACCAGAAAACAACTCTTGCTCACAGGACCAGAATATGCATGTGATTCAACTCCATTTATGGCTGGGACAGAACGCTAGCTCGCTTTACAAGAAACACACTCTGCTTTTGAGAAAAGAGCACTCTTCTACTCTACTGTGTTTCCTATGGGGTCCAAAAGTGAGCTTGCTCAGAACAAAAGACCTGTGCTTCCTACAAACCGGGGCCATATCTAGTTCAACTCTGCTTAAGAAACTGACAAGAACAGAGGATCTTCTTTAGTCCAATACACTGTACTTGCTGGGAACAGACGCGAGTGCTATTTGCACTGTGTATGGGAATGGGAGCGCAATAGTGACTCTTCTTACCAGAAAAAAACTCTTGCTCGTAGGACCAGAAACTGCATGTGATTCAACTCCATTTAGGACTGGGAAACAAACGCTAGCTTGCCTTACAAGAAACACACTCGGCTTTTGAGAAAAGAGCACTCTTCTACTCTACTGTGTTTCCTATGGTGTCCGAACAGTGAGCTTGCTCAGAACAAAAGAACTGTGCTTCCTACACACATGGGCCATATCTAGTTCAACTCTGCTTAGGAAACTGACAAGAACAGTATCTCCTCTTCAGTCCAATACACTGTACTTGCTGGGAACAGACGCCAGTGCTATTTGCACTGTGTATGGAAATGGGAGCGCAATAGTGACTCTTCTTACCAGAAAACAACTCTTGCTCGTAGGACCAAATACTGCATGGGATTCAACTCCATTTAGGACTGGGAAACAAACGCTAGTTCACCTTACAGGAAACACACTCTGCTTTTGAGAAAAGAGCACTCTTCTACTCTACGGTGTTTCCTATAGGGCCAGTACAGCGAGCTTGCTCAGAACAAAAGAACTATGCTTCCTACACACATGGCCATATCCAGTTCAATTCTGCTTAAGAAACTGACAAGAACAGTAGCTCCTCTTCAGTCCAATACACTCTACATGCTGGGAACAGACGCCAGTGCTAATTGCCCTGTGTATGACAATGGGAGCACAATAGTGTCTCTTCTTACCAGAAAATAACTCTTGCTCGTAGGACCAGAAACTGCATGTGATTCAACTCCGTTTAGGACTGGGAAACAAAAGCTAGCTCACATTACAAGAAACACACTCTGCTTTTGAGAAAAGAGCAAGCTTCTACTCTACGGTGTTTCCTATAATGCCAGAACAGTGAGCTTCCTAAGAACAAAAGAACTGTGCTTCCTACACACACGGGCCATATCTAGTTCAACTCTGCTTAGGAAACTGACAAGAACAGTATCTCCTATTCTGTCCAATACACTGTACTTGCTGGGAAGAGAAGCGAGTGCTATTTGCACTGTGTATGGCAATGGAAGCGCAATAGTGACTCTTCTTACCAGAAAACCACTCTTGCTCGTAGGACCGGAAACTGCATGGGATTCAACTCCATTTAGGACTTGGAAACAAACGGTAGCTCACCTTACAAGAAACACACTCTGCTTTTGAGAAAAGAGCACTCTTCTACTCTACTGTGTTTCCTATAGGGCCAGTACAGTGAGCTTGCTAAGAACAAAAGAACTGTGCTTCCTTCACACATGGGTCATATCTAGTTCAATTCTGCTTAGGAAACTGACAAGAACAGTAGATCCTCTTCAGTCCGATACACTGTATTTGCTGGGAACAGACACCAGTGCTATTTGCACTGTGTACAGCAATGGGAGCACAATAGTGTCTCTCCTTACCAGAAAACAACTCTTGCTTGTAGGACCAGAAACTGCATGTGATCCAACTCCATTTAGGACTGGGAAACAAATGCTAGCTCGCCTTACAAGAAACACACTCTGCTTTTGAGAAAAGGGCACTCTTGTACTCTACTGTGTTTCCTATAGGGCCAGAACAGTGAGCTTGCTCAGAACAAAAGAACTGTGCTTCCTACACACACGAGCCATATCTAGTTCAACTCTGCTTAGGAAACTGACAAGAACAGTAGCTCCTCTTCAGTCCAATACACTGTACTTGCTTAGAACAGACGTGAGTGCTATTTGCACTGTGTATGACAATGGGATCGCAATAGTGACTCTTCTTACCAGAAAACAACTCTTGCTCGTAGGACCAGAAACTGCATGGGATTCAACTCAATTTCTGACTGAGAAACAAACATTAGCTCGCCTAACAAGAAACACACTCTGCTTTTGAGAAAAGAGCACTCTTCTACTCAACTGTGTTTCCTATGGGGTCGAACAGTAAGCTTGCTCAGAAAAAAAGAACTGTGCTTCCTACACACACGGGCCATATCTTGATCAACTCTGCTTAGGAAACTGACAAGAACAGTAGATCCTCTTCAGTCCAATACACTGTACATGCTGGGAACAGATGCCAGTGCTATTTGCACTGTGTATGACAATGGGACCGCAACAGTGACTCTTCTTACCAGAAAACAACTCTTGCTCGTAGGACCAGAAACTGCATGGGATTCAACTCCATTTAGGACTGGGAAACAAACGCTATCTCGCTTTACAAGAAACACAATCTGCTTTTGAGAAAAAAGCACTCTTCTACTCTACTGTGTTTCCTAAGTGTTCCGAACAGTGAGCTTGTTCAGAACAAAAGAACTGTGCTTCCTACACACAGGGGCCATATCTAGTTCAACTGTGCTTAGGAAACTGACAAGAATAGTAGCTACTCTTCATTCCAATAAACTGTACTTGCTGGGAACAGACGACAGTGCTATTTGCACTTTGTATGTCAAAGGGAGCACAATAGTGACTTTCCTTACCAGAAAACAACTCTTGCTCGTAGGACCAAAAACTGCATGTGATTCAACTCCATTAAGGACTGGAAAACAATCGCTAGGTCACCTTACAAGAAACACACTCTGCTTTTGATAATAGAGCACTCTTCTACTCTACTGTGTTTCCTGTGTTGTGCGAAGAGTGAGCTTGCTCAGAACAAAAGAACTATGCTTCCTACACACACAGGCCATATCTAGTTCAACTCTGCTTAGGAAACCGACAAGAACAGTAGATCCTCTTCAGTCCAATACATTGTACTTGCTAAGAACAGACGCCAGTGCTATTTGCACTGTGTATGGCAATGGGAGCGCAATAGTGACTCTTCTTACCAGAAAACAACTCTTGCTCATAGGACCAGATACTGCATGGGATTCAACTCCATTTAGGACTGGGAAACAAATGCTAGTTCACCTTACAAGAAACACACTCTGCTTTTGAGAAAAGAGCACTCTTCTACTCTACGGTGTTTCCTATAAGGCCAGAACAGTGAGCTTCCTCAGAACAAAAGAACTGTGCTTCCTACACACACGGGCCATATCTAGTTCAACTCTGCTTAGGAAACTGACAAGAACAGTATCTCCTATTCTGTCCAATACACTGTACTTGCTGGGAAGAGAAGCGAGTGCTATTTGCACTGTGTATGGCAATGGAAGCGCAATAATGACTCTTCTTACCAGAAAACAACTCTTGCTCGTAGGACCAGAAACTGCATGGGATTCAACTCCATTTAGGACTGGGAAAAAAACGCTAGCTCGCCTTACAAGAAACACACTCTGCTTTTGAGAAAAGAGCAGTCTTCTACTCTACTGTGTTTCCCATAGGGCCAGAACAGTGAGCTTGCTCAGAACAAAAGAACTGTGCTTCCTACACACACGAGCGATATCTAGTTCAACTCTGCTTAGGAAACTGACGAGAACAGTAGCTCCCCTTCAGTCCAATACACTGTACTTGCTGGGAAGAGACGCGAGTGCTATTTGCACTTTGTATGGAAATGGGAGCCCAATAGTGACTTTCCTTACCAGAAAAAAACTCTTGCTCGTAGGACTAAAAACTGCATGTGATTCAACGCCATTTAGGACTGGGAAACAAACGTTAGCTCGCCTTACAAGAAACACACTCTGCTTTTGAGAAAAGAGCACTCTTCTATTCTCCTGTGTTTCCTATAGGGCCAGTACAGCAAGCTTGCTCAGAACAAAAGAACTGTGCTTCCTACAGACATGGCCATATCCAGTTCAATTCTGCTTAGGAAACTGACAGGATCAGTAGCTCCTCTTCAGTCCAATACACTCTACATGCTGGGAACAGACGCCAGGGCTATTTGCCCTGTGTATGACAATGGGAGCACAATAGTGTCTCTTCTTACCAGAAAGCAACTCTTGCTCATTGGACCAAAAACTGCATGTGATTCAACTCTATTTAGGACTGGGAAACAAACGTTAGCTCGCCTTACAAGAAACACACTCATCTTTTGAGAAAAGAGCACTCTTCTACTCTGCTGTGTTTCCTATTGTGCCAGTACAGTGAGCTTGCTCAGAACAAAAGAACTGTGCTTCCTTCACACACGGGCCATATCTAGTTCAATTCGGCAAAGGAAACTGACAAGAACAGTAGATCCTCTTCAGTCCAATAAACTGTACTTGCTGGGAACAGACGCCAGTGCTATTTGCACTGTGTATGGCAATGGGAGCGCAATAGTGACTCTTCTTACCAGAAAACAACTCTTGCTCGTAGGACCACAAACTGCATGTGATTCAACTCCATTTAGGACTGGGAAACAAACGCTAGTTCACCTTACAAAAAACACACTCTGCTTTTGAGAAAAGAGCACTCTTCTACTCTACGGTGTTTCCTATAAGGCCAGAACAGTGAGCTTCCTCAGAACAAAAGAACTGTGCTTCCTAAACACACAGGTCATATCTAGTTCAACTCTGCTTAGGAAACTGACAAGAACAGTATCTCCTATTGTGTCCAATACACTGTACTTGCTGGGAAGAGAAGCGAGTGCTATTTGCACTGTGTATGGCAATGGAAGCGCAATAGTGACTCTTCTTACAGGAAACAACTCTTGCTCGTAGGACCAGAAACTGCATGTGATTCAACTCCATTTAGGACTGGGAAACAAACGCTAGCTCGCCTTACAAGAAACACACTCTGCTTTTGAGAAAAGAGCACTCTTCTACTCTACTGTGTTTTCTATAGGGCCAGAAGAGAGAGCTTGCTCAGAACAAAAGAACTGTGCTTCCTACACACAGCGGCCATATCTACTTCAACTGTGCTTAGGAAACTGACAAGAATAGTAGCTCCTCTTCAGTCCAATACACTGTACTTGCTGGGAACAGACGACAGGGCTATTTGCACTGTGTATGGCAAAGGGAGCACAATAGTGACTTTCCTTACCAGAAAACAACTCTTGCTCGTAGGACCAAAAACTGCATGTGATTCAACTCCATTTAGGACTGGAAAACAATCGCTAGGTCACCTTACAAGAAACACACTCTGCTTTTGATAAAAGAGCACTCTTCTACTCTACTGTGTTTCCTGTGTTGTCCGAAGAGTGAGCTTGCTCAGAACAAAAGAACTATGCTTCCTACACACGCAGGCCATATCTAGTTCAACTCTGCTTAGGAAACTGACAAGAACAGTAGATCCTCTTCAGTCCAATACAATGTACATGCTGGGAGCAGACGCGAGTGCTATTTGCACTGTGTATGGCAATGGAAGCGCAATAGTGACTCTTCATACCAGAAAAAAACTCTTGGTTGTAGGACCAGAAACTGCATGGGATTCAACTCCGTTTCTGACTGGGAAACAAACACTAGCTAGCCTTACAAGAAACACTCACTGCTTTTGAGAAAAGAGTACTCTTCTACTCTACTGTGTTTCCCAAAGGGTCCGAACAGTGAGCTTGCTCAGAACAAAAGAATTGTGCTTCCTGCACACACGGGCACTATCTAGTTCAACTCTGCTTAGGAAACTGACAAGAACAGTAGATTTTCTTCTGTCCAATACACTGTACTTGCTGGCAACAGACTCCAGTGCTATTTGCACTGTGTATGGCAATGATAGCACAATAGTGACTCTTCTTACCAGAAAACAACTCTTGCTCATAGGACCAGAAACTGCATGTGATTCAACTCCATTTAGGACTGGGAAACAAACGGTAGCTCGCCTTACAAGAAACACACTCTGCTTTTGAGAAAAGAGCACTCTTCTATTGTACTGTGTTTACTCCAGTGCCAGAACAGTGAGCTTGCTCAGAACAAAAGAACTGTGCTTCCTACACACACGGGCCATATCTAGTTCAACTCTGCTTAGGAAACTGACAAGAACAGTAGATCCTCTTCAGGCCAATACACTGTACATGCTGGGAACAGACGCAAGTGCTATTTGCCCTGTGTATGATAAAGGGAGTGCAATAGTGACTCTTCTTACCAGAAAACAACTCTTGCTCGTAGGACCAGAAACTTCATGTGATTCAACTCCATTTAGGACTGGGAAACAAACGCTAGCTCGCCTTACAAGAAACACACTCTGCTTTTGAGAAAAGGGCACTCTTCTACTCTACTGTGTTTCCTATGGGGTCTGAACAGTGAGCTTGCTCAGAACAAAAGAACTGTGCTTCCTACACAAACGGGCCATATCTAGTTCAATTCTGCTTAGGAAACTGACAAGAACAGTAGATCCTCTTCAGTCCAATACACTGTACATGCTGGGAACAGACACGAGTGCTATTTGCACTATGTATGACAATGTGAGCGCAATAGTGACTCTTCTTACCAGAAAACTACTCTTGTTCATAGAACCAGAAACTGCATGTGATTCAACGCCATTTAGGACTGGGAAACAAACGCTAGCTCGCCTTACAAGAAACACACTCTGCTTTTGAGAAAAGATCACTCATCTACTCTACTGTGTTTCCTATAGGGCCAGAACAGTGAGCTTGCTCAAACAAAAGAACTGTGCTTCCTACACACGGCCATATCTATTTCAATTCTGCTGAGCAAACTGACAAGAACAGTAGATCCTCTTCAGTCCAATACACTGTACATGCTGGGAACAGACACGAGTGCTATTTACACTATGTATGACAATGTGAGCGCAATAGTGACTCTTCTTACCAGAAAACTACTCTTGTTCATAGAACCAGAAACTGCATGTGATTCCACGCCATTTAGGACTGGGAAACACACGCTAGCTCGCCTTACAAGAAACACTCTCTGCTTTTGAGAAAAGAGTACTCTTCTACTGTTCTGTGTTTCCTATAGGGCCAGAACAGTGAGCTTGCTCAGAACAAAAGAACTGTGCTTCCTACACACACGGGCAATATCTAGTTCAACTCTGCTTAGGAAACTGACAAGAACAGTAGCTCTTCTTCAGTCCAATACACTGTACTTGCTGGCAACAGACGCCAGTGCTATTTGTACTGCATATGGCAATGGGAGCGCAATAGTGACTTTCCTTACCAGAAAATAACTCTTGCTCCTGGGACCAACAACTGCATGTGATTCAACTCCATTTAGGACTGAGAAACAAATGGTAGCTCTCCTTACAAGAAACACACTCTGCTTTTGACAAAAGAGCACTCTTCTACTCTAATGTGTTTCCTATAAGGCCAGAACAGTGAGCTTGCTCAGAAAAAAAGAACTGTGCTTCCTACACACACGGGCCATATCTAGTACAACTCTGCTTAGGAAACTGACAAGAACAGTAGATCCTCTTCAGTCCAATACACTGTACATGCTGTGAACAGACGCCAGTGCTATTTGCCCTGTGTAAGTCAATGGGAGTGCAATAGTGACTCTTCTTACCAGAAAAGAACTCTTGCTCGAAGGACCAGAAACTGCATGTGATTCAACTCCATTTAGGACTGGGAAACAAATGCTAGCTCGCCTTACAAGAAACACATTCTGCTTTTGAGAAAAGAGCACTCTTCTACTGTACTGTGTTTCCTATGAGGTCCGAACAGTGAGCTTGCTCTGAACAAAAGAACTGTACTTCCTACACACAGGGCCATATCTAGTTCAATTCTACTTAGGAAACTGACAAGAACAGTAGATCCTCTTCAGTCCAATACACTGTACATGCTGGGAACAGATGCCAGTGCTATTTGCCCTGTGTATGACAATGGGAGCACAATAGTGACTCTTCTTAGCAGAAAAAACTCTTGCTCGTAGGACCAGAAACTTCATGTGATTCAACTCCATTTAGGACTGGAAACAAACGCTAGCTCGCCTTACAAGAAACACACTCTGCTTTTGAGAAAAGAGCACTCATCTACTCTACTGTGTTTCCTATGGGGTCTGAACAGTAAGCTTGCTCAGAACAAAAGAACTGTGCTTCCTACACACACGGGCCATATCTAGTTCAACTCTGCTTAGGATACTGACAAGAACAGTAGATCCTCTTCAGTCCAATACACTGTACATGCTGGGAACAGACACGAGTGCTATTTGCACTATGTATGAAAATGTGAGCGCAATAGTGACTCTTCTTACCAGAAAACTACTCTTGCTCATAGAACCAGAAACTGCATGTGATTCAACGCCATTTAGGACTGGGAAACAAACGCTAGCTCGCCTTACAATAAACACACTCTGCTTTTGAGAAAAGATCACTCATCTACTCTACTGTGTTTCCTATAGGGCCAGAACAGTGAGCTTGCTCAGAACAAAAGAACTGTGCTTCCTACACACGGCCATATCTATTTCAATTCTGCTTAGCAAACTGACAAGAACAGTAGATCCTCTTCAGTCCAATACACTGTACTGCTGGGAACAGACGCGAGTGCTATTTGCACTGTGTAGGGCAATTGGAGCACAATAGTGACTCGTCTTACCAGAAAACAACTCTTGCTCATAGGACAAAAAACTGCATGTGACTCAACTCCATTTAGGACTGGGAAACAAACGCTAGCTCGCCTTACAAGAAACACAGTCTGCTTTTGAGAAAAGAGCACTCTTCTACTCTACTGTGTTTCCTATGGGGCCCGAACAGTGAGTTTGCTCAGAACAAAAAAAACTGTGCTTTCTACACACAGGGCCATATCTAGTTCAAGTCTGCTTAGGAACCTGACAAGAACAGTAGATCCTCTTCAGTCCAATACACTGTACTTGCTGGCAACAGATGCCAGTGCTATTTGTCCTGTGTATAACAATGGCAGCGCAATAGTGACTTTCCTTACCAGAAAACATCTCTTGCTCATAGTACCAGAAACTGCATGGGATTCAACTCCATTTAGGACTCAGAAACAAATGCTAGCTCGCCTTTCAAGAAAAACACTCTGCTTTAGAGAAAAGAGCACTCTTCTAGTCTACTGTGTTTCCTATGGGGTCCAAACAGTGAGCTTGCTCAGAACAAAAGAACTGTGCTTCCTACACACACGAACCATATGTAGTTCAACTCTGCTTAGGAACCTGACAAGAACAGTAGCTCCTCTTCAGTCCAACACTGTACTGGCTGGGAACAGACGCGAGTGCTATTTGCACTGTATATGGGAATGGGAGCTCAATAGTGACATTCCTTACCAGAAAACAACTCTTGTATGTAGGACCAGAAATTGCATGTGTTTCAACTCCATTTAGGACTGGGAAACAAACGCTAGCTCGCCTTACAAGAAACAGACTCTGCTTTAGAGAAAAGAGCACTCTTCTTCTCTACTGTGTCTCATATTGGGTCCGAAGAGTGAGCTTGCTCAGAACAAAAGAACTGTGCTTCCTACACACACGGGCAATATCTAGTTCAACTCTGCTTAGGAAACTGACAAGAACAGTAGCTCCTCTTCAGTCCAATACACTGTGCTTCCTGGCAACAGACGCCAGTGCTATTTGTACTGCGTATGGCAATGGGAGCGCAATAGTGACTTTCCTTACCAGAAAACAACTCTTGCTCCTGGGACCAACAACTGCATGTGATTCAACTCCATTTAGGACTGGGAAACAAACGGTAGCTCGCCTTACAAGAAACACACTCTGCTTTTGAGAAAAGAGCACTCTTCTACTCTACTGTGTTTCCTATAGGGCCAGAACAGTGAGCTTGCTCAGAAAAAAAGAACTGTGCTTCCTACACACACGGGCCATATCTAGTTCAACTCTCCTTAGGAAACTGACAAGAACAGTAGATCCTCTTCAGTCCAGTACACTGTACATGCTGGGAACAGATGCCAGTGCTATTTGCCCTGTGTATGACAATGGGAGCACAATAGTGACTCTTCTTAGCAGAAAAAACTCTTGCTCGTAGGACCAGAAACTTCATGGGATTCAACTCCATTTAGGACTGGGAAACAAACGCTAGCTCGCCTTACAAGAAACACACTCTGCTTTTGAGAAAAGGGCACTCTTCTACTCTACTGTGTTTCCTATGGGGTCTGAACAGTGAGCTTGCTCAGAACAAAAGAACTGTTCTTCCTACACACACGGCCATGTCTAGTTCAATTCTGCTTAGGAAACTGACAAGAACAGTAGATCCACTTCAGTCAAATACACTGTACATGCTGGGAAGAGACGCCAGTGCTATTTGCCCTGTGTATGACAATGGGAGCGCAATAGTGACTCTTCTTACCAGAAAACAACTCTTGCTCGTAGGACCAGAAACTGCATGGGAATCAACTCCATTTAGGACTGGGAAACAAACACTAGCTCGCCTTAAAAGAAACACACTCTGCTTTTGAGAAAAGAGCACTCTTCTACTCTACTGTGTTTCCTATGGGGTCTGAACAGTAAGCTTGCTCAGAACAAAAGAACTGTGCTTCCTACACACACGGGCCATATCTAGTTCAACTCTGCTTAGGAAACTGACAAGAACAGTAGATCCTCTTCAGTCCAATACACTGTACATGCTGGCAACAGACACGAGTGCTATTTGCACTATGTATGACAATGTGAGCGTAATAGTGACTCTTCTTACCAGAAAACTACTCTTGCTCATAGAAACAGAATCTGCATGTGATTCAACGCCATTTAGGACTGGGAAACAAACGCTAGCTCGCCTTACAAGAAACACACTCTGCTTTTGAGAAAAGATCACTCATCTACTCTACTGTGTTTCCTATAGGGCCAGAACAGTGAGCTTGCTCAGAACAAAAGAACTGTGCTTCCTACACACTGCCATATCTATTCCAATTCTGCTTAGCAAACTGACAAGAACAGTAGATCCTCTTCAGTCCAATACACTGTACATGATGGGAACAGACGCCAGTGCTATTTGCCCTGTGTATGACAAAGGGAGCACAATAGTGACTCTTCTTACCAGAAAACAACTCTTGTACGTAGGACCAGAAACTGCATCTGTTTCAACTCCATTTAGGACTGGGAAACAAACACTAGCTCGCCTTACAGAAACAGACTCTGCTTTAGAGAAAAGAGCACTCTTCTTCTCTACTGTGTCTCATATTGGGTCCGAAGAGTGAGCTTGCTCAGAACAAAAGAACTGTGCTTCCTACACACACGGGCAATATCTAGTTCAACTCTGCTTAGGAAACTGACAAGAACAGTAGCTCCACTTCAGTCCAATACACTGTACTTGCTGGCAACAGATGCCAGTGCTATTTGTACTGCGTATGGCAATGGGAGCGCAATAGTGACTTTTCTTACCAGAAAACAACTCTTGCTCCTGGGACCAACAACTGCATGTGATTCAACTCCATTTAGGACTGGGAAAAAAACGCTAGCTTGCCTTACAAGAAACACACTCTGCTTTTGAGAAAAGAGCACTCTTCTACTCTACTGTGTTTCCTATAGGGCCAGAAGAGAGCTTGCTCAGAACATAATAACTGTGCTTCCTACACACTGCCATATCTATTCCAATTCTGCTTAGCAAACTGACAAGAACAGTAGATCCTCTTCAGTCCAATACACTGTACTTGCTGGGAACAGACGCCAGTGCTATTTGTCCTGTGTATGGCAAAGGCAGTGCAATAGTGACTATTCTTACCATAAAACAACTCTTGCTCATAGGACAAGAAACTTCATGTGATTCAACTCCATTTAGGACTGGGAAACAAACGCTAGCTCGCCTTACAAGAAACACACTCTGCTTTAGAGAAGAGAGCACTCTTCTACTCTACTGTGTTCCTATAGGGCCAGAAGAGTGAGCTTGCTCAGAACAAAAGAACTGTGCTTCCTACACACGGGCCATATCTAGTTCAACTCTACTTAGGAAACTGACAAGAACAGTAGCTCCTCTTCAGTCCGATACACTGTACTTGCTGGGAACAGACGGGAGTACTATTTGCACTGTGTATGGCAATGGGAGCGCAATAGGGACTTTCCTTACCAGAAAACAACTCTTGCTCGTAGGACCAATAACTGCATTTGATTCAACTCCATTTAGGACTGGGAAACAAACGCTAGCACGCCTTACAAGAAACACACTCTCCTTTTGAGAAAAGAGCACTCTTCTACTCTACTGTGTTTCCTATAGTGCCAGTACAGTGAGCTTGCTCAGAACAAAAGAACTGTGCTTCTTCACACACGGGCCATATCTAGTTCAATTCTGCTTAGGAAACTGACAAGAACAGTAGATCCTCTTCAGTCCAATACACTGTACTTGCTGGGAACAGACGCCAGTGCTCTTTGCACTGTGTATGACAATGGGAAAGTAATAGTGACTCTTCTTACCAGAAAACTACTCTTGCTCGTAGGACCAGAAACTGCATGTGATTCAACTCCATTTAGGACTGGGAAACAAACGCTAGCTCGCCTTACAAGAAACACACTCGGCTTTTGAGAAAAGAGCACTCTTCTACTCTACTGTGTTTCCTATGTGGCCAGAACAGTGAGCTTGCTCAGAACAAAAGAACTGTGCTTCCTACACACACGGCCATATCTAGATCAATTCTGCTTAAGAAACTGACAAGAACAGTAGATACTCTTCAGTCCAATACACCCAATACACTGTACATGCTGGGAACCGACACCAGTGCTATTTTCCCTGTGTATGACAATGGGAGTGCAATAGTGACAATTCTTACCATAAAACCAATCTTGCTCGTAGGACCAAAAACTGCAAGTGACTCAACTTTATTTAGGGCTGGGAAACAAACGTTAGCTTGCCTTACAAGAAACACAATCTGCTTTTGAGAAAAGAGCACTCCTCTACTCTACTGTGTTTCCCATGGGTTCCGAACAGTGAGCTTGCTCAGAACAAAAGAACTGTGCTTCCTACACACAGGGGCCATATCTAGTTCAACTATGCTTAGGAAACTGACAAGAACAGTAGCTCCTCTTCAGTCCAATACACCGTACTTGCTGGGAAGAGACGCGAGTGCTATTTGCAGTGTGTATGGCAATGGGAGCGCTATAGTGACTTTCCTAACCAGAAAACAACTCTTGCCCGTAAGACCAAAAACTGCATGTGATTCAACTCCATTTAGGACTGGGAAACAAATGCTTGCTCGCCTTTCAATAACACACTCTGCTTTTGAGAAAAAGGCACTCTTCTACTCTACTGTGTTTCCTATATGGTCCGAACAGTGAGCTTGCTCAGAACAAAAGAACTGTGCTTCCTACACACCGGGGACATATCTAGTTCAACTGCTTAGGAAACTGACAAGAACAGAGGATCCTCTTTAGTCCAATACACTGTACTTGCTGGGAACAGACGCGAGTGCTATTTGCACTGTGTATGGCAATGGGAGCGCAATAGTGACTCTTCTTACCAGAAAACAACTCTTGCTTGTAGGACCAGAAACTGCATGTGATTCAACTCCATTTCTGACTGGAAAGCAAATGCTAGCTCGCCTTACAATAAACACACTATGCTTTTGAGAAACGAGCACTCTTCTACTCTATTGTGTTTCTTATGGGGTCCAAACAGTGAGCTTGCTCAGAACAAAAGAACTGTGCTTCCTACACACACGGCCATATCTAGATCAATTCTGCAAAAGAAACTGACAAGAACAGTAGATACTCTTCAGTCCAATACACTGTAAATGCTTGGAACCGACACCATTGCTATTTGCCCTGTGTATGACAATGGGAGTGCAATAGTAACAAATCTTACCATGAAACAATTCTTGCTCGTAGGACCAAAAACTGCAAGTGACTCAACTTTATTTAGGACTGGGAAACAAACGTTAGCTTGCCTTACAAGAAACACACTCTGCTTTTGAGAAAAGAGCACTCCTCTGCTCTACTGTGTTTCCCATGGGTTCCGAACAGTGAGCTTACTCAGAACAAAAGAACTGTGCTTCCTACACACAGGGGCCATATCTAGTTCAACTATGCTTAGGAAACTGACAAGAACAGTAGCTCCTCTTCAGTCAAATACACTGTACTTGCTGGGAAGAGACGCGAGTGCTATTTGCACTGTGTATGGCAATGGGAGCGCTATAGTGACTTTCCTTACCAGAAAAGAACTCTTGCTCATAAGACCAAAAACTGCATGTGATTCAACTCCATTTCTGACTGGAAAGCAAATGCTAGCTCGCCTTACAAGAAACACCCTCTGCTTTTGAGAAAAGGGCACTCTTCTACTCTACTGTGTTTCCTATGGGATCCAAACAGTGAGCTTGCTCAGAACAAAAGTACTGTGCTTCCTACACACACGGCCATATCTAGTTCAACTCTGCTTAGGAAACTGACAAGAACAGTAGCTCCTCTTCAGTCCAATACACTGTACTTGCTTAGAACAGACGCGAGTGCTATTTGTACTGTGTATGACAATGGGAGCGCAATAGTGACTCTTCTTACCAGAAAACAACTCTTGCTCGTAGGACCAGAAACTGCATGGGATTCAACTCAATTTCTGACTGAGAAACAAACATTAGCTCGCCTAACAAGAAACACACTCTGCTTTTGAGAAAAGAGCACTCTTCTACTCAACTGTGTTTCCTATGGGGTCGGGCAGTAAGCTTGCTCAGAAAAAAAGAACTGTGTTTCCTACACACACGGGCCATATCTAGTTCAACTCTGCTTAAAAAACTTACAAGAAAAGTAGCTCCTCTTCAGCACAATACACTGTACTTGCTGGGAACAGATGCGAGTGCTATTTGCACTGTGTATCGCAATGTGAGCTCAATAGTGACTTTCCTTACCAGAAAACAACTCTTGCTCGTAGGACCGAAAACTGCACGTGATTCAACTCCATTTAGAACTGGGAAATAAACCCTAGCTTGCCTTACGAGAAACACACTCTACTTTTGAGAAAAGAGCACTCTTCTACTCTACTGTGTTTCTTGTATGGCCAGAACAGTGAGCTTGCTCAGAACAAAAGACCTGTGCTTCCTACACACACGGCCATATCTAGTTCAATTTTACTTAGGAAACTGGCAAGAACAGCAGCTCCTCTTCAGTCCAGTACACTGTACTTGCAGAGAACAGACGCGTGTGCTATTTGCACTGTGTATGGCAATGGGAGCACAACAGTGACTCTTCTTACCAGAAAACAAATCTTGTTCGTAGGACCAGAAACTGCATGGGATTCAACTCCATTTCTGACTGGGAAACAAACACTAACTCGCCTTACAAGAAACACACTCTGATTTTGAGAAAAGAGCACTCTTCTACTCTACTTTTTCTCCTATGTGGTCTGAACAGTGAGCTTGCTCAGAACAAAAGAACTGTGCTTCCTACACACACAGGCCATATCTAGTTCAACTCTGCCTAGGAAACTGACAAGAAGAGTAGCTCCTCTTCAGTCCAATACACTGTACATGCTGGGAACAGACGCTAGTGCTATTTGCACTGTGTATGGCAATGGGAGCTCAATAGTGACTTTCCTCAGCAGAAAACAACTCTTGCTCGTAGGACCAAAAACTGCATGTGATTTAACTCCATTTAGGACTGGGAAGCAAACGCTAGCTCGCCTTACAAGAAACACACTCTCCTTTTTAGAAAAGAGCACTCTTCTACTCTACTGTGTTTCCTATAGGGCCAGTACAGCGAGCTTGCTCAGAACAAAAGAACTGTGCTTCCTACACACATGGCCATATCCAGTTCAATTCTGCTTAAGAAACTGACAAGAACAGTAGCTCCTCTTCAGTCCAATACACTCTACATGCTGGGAACAGACGCCCGTGCTATTTGCCCTGTGTCTGACAATGGGAGCACAATAGTGTCTCTTCTTACCAGAAAATAACTCTTGCTCGTAGGACCAGAAACTGCATGGGATTCAACTCCATTTAGAACTGGGAAACAAAGGCTAGCTCGCCTTACAAGAAACACACTCTGCTTTTGAGAAAAGAGCACTCTTCTACTCTACTGTTTTTTCCATAGGGCCAGAACAGTGAGCTTGCTCAGAACAAAAGAACTGTGCTTCCTACACACACGGGCCATATCTAGTTCAACTCTGCTTAGGAAACTGATGAGAACAGTAGCTCCCCTTCAGTCCAATACACTGTACTTGCTGGGAACAGACGCGAGTGCTATTTGCTCTTTGTATGGAAATGGGAGCGCAATAGTGACTTTCCTTACCAGAAAAAAACTCTTGCTCGTAGGACCATAACTGCATGTGATTCAACTCCATTTAGGACTGGGAAACAAACGCTAGCTCGCCTTACAAGAAAAACATTCTGCTTTTGGGAAAAGAGCACTCTTCTACTCTGCTGTGTTTCCTATAGTGCCAGTACAGTGAGCTTGCTCAGAACAAAAGAACTGTGCTTCCTTCACACACAGGCCATATCAAGTTCAATTCTGCTTAGGAAACTGACAAGAACAGTAGATCCTCTTCAGTCCAATACACTGTACTTGCTGGGAAAAGACGCCAGTGCTATTTGCACTGTGTACAGCAATGGGAGCACAATAGTGTCTCCGTTACCAGAAAAAAACTCTTGCTTGTAGGACCAGAAACTGCATGTGATTCAACTCCACTTAGGACTGGGAAACAAATGCTAGCTCGCCTTACAAGAAACACGCTCTGCTTTTGAGAAAACGGCACACTTCTACTCTACTGTGTTTCCTATGGTGTCTGAACAGTGAGCTTGCTCAGAACAAAAGAACTGTGCTTCCTTCACACACGGGCCATATCTACTTCAATTCTGCTTAGGAAACTGACAAGAACAGTAGCTCCTCTTCAGTCCAATACACTCTACATGCTTGGAACAGACGCCAGTGCTATTTGTCCTGTGTATGACAATGTGAGCACAATAGTGTCTCTTCTTACCAGAAAACAACTCTTGCTCGTAGGACCAGAAACTGCATGTGATTCAACTCCATTTAGGACTGGGAAACAAACGCTAGCTTGCCTTACAAGAAACACACTCTGCTTTTGAGAAAAGAGCACTCTTCTACTCTACTGTGTTTCCTATAGGGAAAGTTGAGTGAGCTTGCTCCGAACAAAAGAACTGTGCTTCCGACACACAAGGACATATCCAGTTCAATTCTGCTTAGGAAACTGACAAGAACAGTAGATCCTCTTCAGTCCAAAACACTCTACATGCTGGGAACAGACGCCAGGGCTATTTGCCCTGTGTATGACAATGGGAGCAAAATAGTGTCTCTTCTTACCAGAAAACAACTCTTGCTCGTAGGACCAGAAACTGCATGGGATTCAACTCCATTTAGGACTGGGAAACAAACGCTACCTCGCCTTACAAGAAACACACTCTGCTTTTCAGAAAAGAGCACTCTTCTACTCTACTGTGTTTCCCATAGGGCCAGAACAGTGAGCTTGCTCAGAACAAAAGAACTGTGCTTCCTACACACGGGCCATATCTAGTTCAACTCTGCTTAGGAACTGACGAGAACAGTAGCTCCTCTTCAGTCCAATACACTGTACTTGCTGGGAACAGACGCCAGTGCTGTTTGCCCTGTGTATGACAATGGGAGAGTAATAGTGACTCTTCTTACCAGAAAACAACTCTTGCTCGTAGGACCAGAAACTGCATGTGATTCAACTCCATTTAGGACTGGGAAACAAACCCTAGCTCGCCTTACAAGAAACACCCTCGGCTTTTGAGAAAAGAGCACTCTTCTACTCTACTGTGTTTCCTATGGGGTCCGAACAGTGAGCTTGCTCAGAACAAACGAACTGTGCTTCCTACACACATGGGCCATATCTAGTTCAACTCTGCTTAGGAAACTGACAATAACAGTATCTCCTCTTCAGTCCAATATACTGTATTTGCTGGGAACAGACGCCAGTGCTATTTGCACTGTGTATGGCAATGGGAGCGCAATAGTGACTCTTCTTACCAGAAAACAACTCTTGCTCGTAGGACCAGAAACTGCATGCGATTCAACTCCATTTAGGACTGGGAAACAAACTCTAGTTCACCTTACAAGAAACACACTCTGCTTTTGAGAAAAGAGCACTCTTCTACTCTACGGTGTTTCCTATAAGGCCAGAACAGTGAGCTTCCTCAGAACAAAAGAACTGTGCTTCCCTACACACACGGGCCATATCTAGTTCAACTCTGCTTAGGAAACTGACAAGAACAGTATCTCCAATTCTGTCCAATACACTGTACTTGCTGGGAAGAGAAGCGAGTGCTCTTTGCACTGTGTATGGCAATGGAAGCACAATAGTGACTCTTCTTACCAGAAAACAACTCTTGCTCGTAGGACCAGAAACTTCATGTGATTCAACTCCATTTAGGACTGTGAAACATATACTAGCTTGCCTTACAAGAAACACACTCTGCTTTTGAGAAAAGAGGACTCTTCTACTCTACGGTGTTTACTCCATGGCCAGAACAGTGAGCTTGCTCAGAACAAAAGAACTGTGCTTCCTACACACACGGGCCATATCTAGTTCAACTCTGCTTAGGAAACTGACAAGAACAGTATCTCCTATTCTGTCCAATACACTGTACTTGTTGGGAAGAGAAGCGAGTGCTATTTGCACTGTGTATGGCAATGGAAGCGCAATAGTGACTCTTCTTACCAGAAAAAAACTCTTGCTCATACGACCAGAAACTGCATGGGATTCAACTCCATTTAGGACTGGGAAAAAAACGCTAGCTCGCCTTACAAGAAACACACTCTGCTTTTGAGAAAAGAGCACTCTTCTACTCTACTGTGTTTCCTATGGGGTCCGAAAGTGAGCTTGCTCAGAACAAAAGAACTGTGCTTCCTACAAACCGGGGCCATATCTATTTCAACTCTGCTTAAGAAACTGACAAGAACAGAGGATCTTCTTTAGTCCAATACACTGTACTTGCTGGGAACAGACGCGAGTGCTATTTGCACTGTGTATGGGAATGGGAGCACAATAGTGACTCTTCTTACCAGAAAACAACTCTTGCTCGTAGGACCAGAAACTGCATGGGATTCAACTCCATTTCGGACTGGGAAACAAACGCTACCTCGCCTTACAAGAAACACACTCTGCTTTTGAGAAAAGAGCACTCTTCTACTCTACTGTGTTTCCCAAGGGCCAGAACAGTGAGCTTGCTCAGAACAAAAGAACTGTGCTTCCTACATACACGGGCCATATCTAGTTCAACTCTGCTTAGGAACTGATGAGAACAGTAGCTCCTCTTCAGTCCAATACACTGTACTTGCTGGGAACAGACACGAGTGCTATTTGCACTTTGTATGGAAATGGGAGCGCAATAGTGACTTTCCTTACCAGAAAACAACTCTTTCTCATTGGACCAAAAACTGCATGTGATTCAACTCCATTTAGGACTGGGAAACAAATGCTAGCTCGCCTTACAAGAAACACACTCTGCTTTTGAGAAAAGAGCACTCTTCTACTCTGCTGTTTTTCCTATTGTGCCAGTACAGTGAGCTTGCTCAGAACAAAAGAACTGTGCTTCCTTCACACACGGGCCATATCTAGTTCAATTCCGCTTAGGAAACTGACAAGAACAGTAGATCCTCTTCAGTCCAATACACTGTACTTGCTGGGAACAGACGCCAGTGCTGTTTGCACTGTGTATGACATTGGTAGAGTAATAGTGACTATTCTTACCAGAAAACAACTCTTGCTCGTAGGACCAGAAACTGCATGTGATTCAACTCCATTTAGGACTGGGAAACAAACGCTAGCTTGCCTTACACGAAACACACTCGGCTTTTGAGAAAAGAGCACTCTTCTACTCTACTGTGTTTCCTATGGTGTCCGAACAGTGAGCTTGCTCAGAACAAAAGAACTGTGCTTCCTACACACATGGGCCATATCTAGTTCAACTCTGCTTAGGAAACTGACAAGAACAGTATCTCCTCTTCAGTCCAATACACTGTACTTGCTGGGAACAGACGCCAGTGCTATTTGCACTGTGTATGGAAATGGGAGCGCAATAGTGACTCTTCTTACCAGAAAACAACTCTTGCTCGTAGGACCAGATACTGCATGGGATTCAACTCCATTTAGGACTGGGAAACAAACGCTAGTTCACCTTACAGGAAACACACTCTGCTTTTGAGAAAAGAGCACTCTTCTACTCTACGGTGTTTCCTATAGGGCCAGTACAGCGAGCTTGCTCAGAACAAAAGAACTATGCTTCCTACACACATGGCCATATCCAGTTCAATTCTGCTTAAGAAACTGACAAGAACAGTAGCTCCTCTTCAGTCCAATACACTCTACATGCTGGGAACAGACGCCAGTGCTATTTGCCCTGTGTATGACAATGGGAGCACAATAGTGTCTCTTCTTACCAGAAAATAACTCTTGCTCGTAGGACCAGAAACTGCATGTGATTCAACTCCGTTTAGGACTGGGAAACAAAAGCTAGCTCACATTACAAGAAACACACTCTGCTTTTGAGAAAAGAGCACTCTTCTACTCTACGGTGTTTCCTATAATGCCAGAACAGTGAGCTTCCTAAGAACAAAAGAACTGTGCTTCCTACACACACGGGCCATATCTAGTTCAACTCTGCTTAGGAAACTGACAAGAACAGTATCTCCTATTCTGTCCAATACACTGTACTTGCTGGGAAGAGAAGCGAGTGCTATTTGCACTGTGTATGGCAATGGAAGCGCAATAGTGACTCTTCTTACCAGAAAACCAGTCTTGCTCGTTGGACCAGAAACTGCATGTGATTCAACTCCATTTAGGACTTGGAAACAAACGGTAGCTCACCTTACAAGAAACACACTCTGCTTTTGAGAAAAGAGCACTCTTCTACTCTACTGTGTTTCCTATAGGGCCAGTACAGTGAGCTTGCTAAGAACAAAAGAACTGTGCTTCCTTCACACATGGGCCATATCTAGTTCAATTCTGCTTAGGAAACTGACAAGAACAGTAGATCCTCTTCAGTCCAATACACTGTATTTGCTGGGAACAGACACCAGTGCTATTTGCACTGTGTACAGCAATGGGAGCACAATAGTGTCTCTCCTTACCAGAAAACAACTCTTGCTTGTAGGACCAGAAACTGCATGTGATCCAACTCCATTTAGGACTGGGAAACAAATGCTAGCTCGCCTTACAAGAAACAAACTCTGCTTTTGAGAAAAGGGCACTCTTGTACTCTACTGTGTTTCCTATAGGGCCAGAACAGTGAGCTTGCTCAGAACAAAAGAACTGTGCTTCCTACACACACGAGCCATATCTAGTTCAACTCTGCTTAGGAAACTGACAAGAACAGTAGCTCCTCTTCAGTCCAATACACTGTACTTGCTTAGAACAGACGTGAGTGCTATTTGCACTGTGCATGACAATGGGATCGCAATAGTGACTCTTCTTACCAGAAAACAACTCTTGCTCGTAGGACCAGAAACTGCATGGGATTCAACTCAATTTCTGACTGAGAAACAAACATTAGCTCGCCTAACAAGAAACACACTCTGCTTTTGAGAAAAGAGCACTCTTCTACTCAACTGTGTTTCCTATGGGGTCGAACAGTAAGCTTGCTCAGAAAAAAAGAACTGTGCTTCCTACACACACGGGCCATATCTTGATCAACTATGCTTAGGAAACTGACAAGAACAGTAGATCCTCTTCAGTCCAATACACTGTACATGCTGGGAACAGATGCCAGTGCTATTTGCACTGTGTATGACAATGGGACCGCAACAGTGACTCTTCTTACCAGAAAACAACTCTTGCTCGTAGGACCAGAAACTGCATGGGATTCAACTCCATTTAGGACTGGGAAACAAACACTATCTCGCCTTACAAGAAACACAATCTGCTTTTGAGAAAAAAGCACTCTTCTACTCTACTGTGTTTCCTAAGTGTTCCGAACAGTGAGCTTGTTCAGAACAAAAGAACTGTGCTTCCTACACACAGGGGCCATATCTAGTTCAACTGTGCTTAGGAAACTGACAAGAATAGTAGCTCCTCTTCAGTCCAATAAACTGTACTTGCTGGGAACAGACGACAGTGCTATTTGCACTGTGTATGGCAAAGGGAGCACAATAGTGACTTTCCTTACCAGAAAACAACTCTTGCTCGTAGGACCAAAAACTGCATGTGATTCAACTCCATTAAGGACTGGAAAACAATCGCTAGGTCACCTTACAAGAAACACACTCTGCTTTTGATAATAGAGCACTCTTCTACTCTACTGTGTTTCCTGTGTTGTCCGAAGAGTGAGCTTGCTCAGAACAAAAGAACTATGCTTCCTACACACACAGGCCATATCTAGTTCAACTCTGCTTAGGAAACCGACAAGAACAGTAGATCCTCTTCAGTCCAATACATTGTACTTGCTAAGAACAGACGCCAGTGCTATTTGCACTGTGTATGGCAATGGGAGCGCAATAGTGACTCTTCTTACCAGAAAACAACTCTTGCTCATAGGACCAGATACTGCATGGGATTCAACTCCATTTAGGACTGGGAAACAAACGCTAGTTCACCTTACAAGAAACACACTCTGCTTTTGATAAAAGAGCACTCTTCTACTCTACGGTGTTTCCTATAAGGCCAGAACAGTGAGCTTCCTCAGAACAAAAGAACTGTGCTTCCTACACACACGGGCCATATCTAGTTCAACTCTGCTTAGGAAACTGACAAGAACAGTATCTCCTATTCTGTCCAATACACTGTACTTGCTGGGAAGAGAAGCGAGTGCTATTTGCACTGTGTATGGCAATGGAAGCGCAATAGTGACTCTTCTTACCAGAAAACAACTCTTGCTCGTAGGACCAGAAACTGCATGGGATTCAACTCCATTTAGGACTGGGAAAAAAACGCTAGCTCGCCTTACAAGAAACACACTCTGCTTTTGAGAAAAGAGCACTCTTCTACTCTACTGTGTTTCCCATAGGGCCAGAACAGTGAGTTTGCTCAGAACAAAAGAACTGTGCTTCCCACACACACGAGCGATATCTAGTTCAACTCTGCTTAGGAAACTGACGAGAACAGTAGCTCCCCTTCAGTCCAATACACTGTACTTGCTGGGAAGAGACGCGAGTGCTATTTGCACTTTGTATGGAAATGGGAGCGCAATAGTGACTTTCCTTACCAGAAAAAAACTCTTGCTCGTAGGACTAAAAACTGCATGTGATTCAACGCCATTTAGGACTGGGAAACAAACGTTAGCTCGCCTTACAAGAAACACACTCTGCTTTTGAGAAAAGAGCACTCTTCTATTCTCCTGTGTTTCCTATAGGGCCAGTACAGCAAGCTTGCTCAGAACAAAAGAACTGTGCTTCCTACAGACATGGCCATATCCAGTTCAATTCTGCTTAGGAAACTGACAGGATCAGTAGCTCCTCTTCAGTCCAATACACTCTACATGCTGGGAACAGACGCCAGGGCTATTTGCCCTGTGTATGACAATGGGAGCACAATAGTGTCTCTTCTTACCAGAAAGCAACTCTTGCTCATTGGACCAAAAACTGCATGTGATTCAACTCTATTTAGGACTGGGAAACAAACGTTAGCTCGCCTTACAAGAAACACACTCATCTTTTGAGAAAAGAGCACTCTTCTACTCTGCTGTGTTTCCTATTGTGCCAGTACAGTGAGCTTGCTCAGAACAAAAGAACTGTGCTTCCTTCACACACGGGCCATATCTAGTTCAATTCGGCATAGGAAACTGACAAGAACAGTAGATCCTCTTCAGTCCAATAAACTGTACTTGCTGGGAACAGACGCCAGTGCTATTTGCACTGTGTATGGCAATGGGAGCGCAATAGTGACTCTTCTTACCAGAAAACAACTCTTGCTCGTAGGACCACAAACTGCATGTGATTCAACTCCATTTAGGACTGGGAAACAAACGCTAGTTCACCTTACAAAAAACACACTCTGCTTTTGAGAAAAGAGCACTCTTCTACTCTACGGTGTTTCCTATAAGGCCAGAACAGTGAGCTTCCTCAGAACAAAAGAACTGTGCTTCCTAAACACACAGGTCATATCTAGTTCAACTCTGCTTAGGAAACTGACAAGAACAGTATCTCCTATTGTGTCCAATACACTGTACTTGCTGGGAAGAGAAGCGAGTGCTATTTGCACTGTGTATGGCAATGGAAGCGCAATAGTGACTCTTCTTACAGGAAACAACTCTTGCTCGTAGGACCAGAAACTGCATGTGATTCAACTCCATTTAGGACTGGGAAACAAACGCTAGCTCGCCTTACAAGAAACACACTCTGCTTTTGAGAAAAGAGCACTCTTCTACTCTACTGTGTTTTCTATAGGGCCAGAAGAGAGAGCTTGCTCAGAACAAAAGAACTGTGCTTCCTACACACAGCGGCCATATCTACTTCAACTGTGCTTAGGAAACTGACAAGAATAGTAGCTCCTCTTCAGTCCAATACACTGTACTTGCTGGGAACAGACGACAGGGCTATTTGCACTGTGTATGGCAAAGGGAGCACAATAGTGACTTTCCTTACCAGAAAACAACTCTTGCTCGTAGGACCAAAAACTGCATGTGATTCAACTCCATTTAGGACTGGAAAACAATCGCTAGGTCACCTTACAAGAAACACACTCTGCTTTTGATAAAAGAGCACTCTTCTACTCTACTGTGTTTCCTGTGTTGTCCGAAGAGTGAGCTTGCTCAGAACAAAAGAACTATGCTTCCTACACACGCAGGCCATATCTAGTTCAACTCTGCTTAGGAAACTGACAAGAACAGTAGATCCTCTTCAGTCCAATACAATGTACATGCTGGGAGCAGACGCGAGTGCTATTTGCACTGTGTATGGCAATGGAAGCGCAATAGTGACTCTTCATACCAGAAAAAAAATCTTGGTTGTAGGACCAGAAACTGCATGGGATTCAACTCCGTTTCTGACTGGGAAACAAACACTAGCTAGCCTTACAAGAAACACTCACTGCTTTTGAGAAAAGAGTACTCTTCTACTCTACTGTGTTTCCCAAAGGGTCCGAACAGTGAGCTTGCTCAGAACAAAAGAATTGTGCTTCCTACACACACGGGCACTATCTAGTTCAACTCTGCTTAGGAAACTGACAAGAACAGTAGATTTTCTTCTGTCCAATACACTGTACTTGCTGGCAACAGACTCCAGTGCTATTTGCACTGTGTATGGCAATGATAGCACAATAGTGACTCTTCTTACCAGAAAACAACTCTTGCTCATAGGACCAGAAACTGCATGTGATTCAACTCCATTTAGGACTGGGAAACAAACAGTAGCTCGCCTTACAAGAAACACACTCTGCTTTTGAGAAAAGAGCACTCTTCTATTGTACTGTGTTTACTCCAGTGCCAGAACAGTGAGCTTGCTCAGAACAAAAGAACTGTGCTTCCTACACACACGGGCCATATCTAGTTCAACTCTGCTTAGGAAACTGACAAGAACAGTAGATCCTCTTCAGGCCAATACACTGTACATGCTGGGAACAGACGCAAGTGCTATTTGCCCTGTGTATGATAAAGGGAGTGCAATAGTGACTCTTCTTACCAGAAAACAACTCTTGCTCGTAGGACCAGAAACTTCATGTGATTCAACTCCATTTAGGACTGGGAAACAAACGCTAGCTCGCCTTACAAGAAACACACTCTGCTTTTGAGAAAAGGGCACTCTTCTACTCTACTGTGTTTCCTATGGGGTCTGAACAGTGAGCTTGCTCAGAACAAAAGAACTGTGCTTCCTACACACACGGGCCATATCTAGTTCAATTCTGCTTAGGAAACTCACAAGAACAGTAGATCCTCTTCAGTCCAATACACTGTACATGCTGGGAACAGACACGAGTGCTGTTTGCACTATGTATGACAATGTGAGCGCAATAGTGACTCTTCTTACCAGAAAACTACTCTTGTTCATAGAACCAGAAACTGCATGTGATTCAACGCCATTTAGGACTGGGAAACAAACGCTAGCTCGCCTTACAAGAAACACACTCTGCTTTTGAGAAAAGATCACTCATCTACTCTACTGTGTTTCCTATAGGGCCAGAACAGTGAGCTTGCTCAGAACAAAAGAACTGTGCTTCCTACACACGGCCATATCTATTTCAATTCTGCTTAGCAAACTGACAAGAACAGTAGATCCTCTTCAGTCCAATACACTGTACATGCTGGGAACAGACACGAGTGCTATTTGCACTATGTATGACAATGTGAGCGCAATAGTGACTCTTCTTACCAGAAAACTACTCTTGTTCATAGAACCAGAAACTGCATGTGATTCCACGCCATTTAGGACTGGGAAACAAACGCTAGCTCGCCTTACAAGAAGCACTCTCTGCTTTTGAGAAAAGAGTACTCTTCTACTGTTCTGTGTTTCCTATAGGGCCAGAACAGTGAGCTTGCTCAGAACAAAAGAACTGTGCTTCCTACACACACGGGCAATATCTAGTTCAACTCTGCTTAGGAAACTGACAAGAACAGTAGCTCTTCTTCAGTCCAATACACTGTACTTGCTGGCAACAGACGCCAGTGCTATTTGTACTGCGTATGGCAATGGGAGCGCAATAGTGACTTTCCTTACCAGAAAATAACTCTTGCTCCTGGGACCAACAACTGCATGTGATTCAACTCCATTTAGGACTGAGAAACAAATGGTAGCTCTCCTTACAAGAAACACACTCTGCTTTTGACAAAAGAGCACTCTTCTACTCTAATGTGTTTCCTATAAGGCCAGAACAGTGAGCTTGCTCAGAAAAAAAGAACTGTGCTTCCTACACACACGGGCCATATCTAGTTCAACTCTCCTTAGGAAACTGACAAGAACAGTAGATCCTCTTCAGTCCAATACACTGTACATGCTGTGAACAGACGCCAGTGCTATTTGCCCTGTGTAAGTCAATGGGAGTGCAATAGTGACTCTTCTTTCCAGAAAAGAACTCTTGCTCGAAGGACCAGAAACTGCATGTGATTCAACTCCATTTAGGACTGGGAAACAAATGCTAGCTCGCCTTACAAGAAACACATTCTGCTTTTGAGAAAAGAGCACTCTTCTACTCTACTGTGTTTCCTCTGAGGTCCGAACAGTGAGCTTGCTCTGAACAAAAGAACTGTACTTCCTACACACAGGGCCATATCTAGTTCAATTCTACTTAGGAAACTGACAAGAACAGTAGATCCTCTTCAGTCCAATACACTGTACATGCTGGGAACAGATGCCAGTGCTATTTGCCCTGTGTATGACAATGGGAGCACAATAGTGACTCTTCTTAGCAGAAAAAACTCTTGCTCGTAGGACCAGAAACTTCATGTGATTCAACTCCATTTAGGACTGGAAACAAACGCTAGCTCGCCTTACAAGAAACACACTCTGCTTTTGAGAAAAGATCACTCATCTACTCTACTGTGTTTCCTATGGGGTCTGAACAGTAAGCTTGCTCAGAACAAAAGAACTGTGCTTCCTACACACACGGGCCATATCTAGTTCAACTCTGCTTAGGATACTGACAAGAACAGTAGATCCTCTTCAGTCCAATACACTGTACATGCTGGGAACAGACACGAGTGCTATTTGCACTATGTATGACAATGTGAGCGCAATAGTGACTCTTCTTACCAGAAAACTACTCTTGCTCATAGAACCAGAAACTGCATGTGATTCAACGCCATTTAGGACTGGGAAACAAACGCTAGCTCGCCTTACAATAAACACACTCTGCTTTTGAGAAAAGATCACTCATCTACTCTACTGTGTTTCCTATAGGGCCAGAACAGTGAGCTTGCTCAGAACAAAAGAACTGTGCTTCCTACACACGGCCATATCTATTTCAATTCTGCTTAGCAAACTGACAAGAACAGTAGATCCTCTTCAGTCCAATACACTGTACTGCTGGGAACAGACGCGAGTGCTATTTGCACTGTGTAGGGCAATTGGAGCACAATAGTGACTCGTCTTACCAGAAAACAACTCTTGCTCATAGGACAAAAAACTGCATGTGACTCAACTCCATTTAGGACTGGGAAACAAACGCTAGCTCGCCTTACAAGAAACACAGTCTGCTTTTGAGAAAAGAGCACTCTTCTACTCTACTGTGTTTCCTATGGGGTCCGAACAGTGAGTTTGCTCAGAACAAAAAAAACTGTGCTTTCTACACACAGGGCCATATCTAGTTCAAGTCTGCTTAGGAACCTGACAAGAACAGTAGATCCTCTTCAGTCCAATACACTGTACTTGCTGGCAAATGATGCCAGTGCTATTTGTCCTGTGTATAACAATGGCAGCGCAATAGTGACTTTCCTTACCAGAAAACATCTCTTGCTCATAGTACCAGAAACTGCATGGGATTCAACTCAATTTAGGACTCAGAAACAAACGCTAGCTCGCCTTTCAAGAAAAACACTCTCCTTTAGAGAAAAGAGCACTCTTCTAGTCTACTGTGTTTCCTATGGGGTCCAAACAGTGAGCTTTCTCAGAACAAAACAACTGTGCTTCCTACACACACGAACCATGTGTAGTTCAACTCTGCTTAGGAAATGACAAGAACAGTAGCTCCTCTTCAGTCCAACACTTACTTGCTGGGAACAGACGCGAGTGCTATTTGCACTGTATATGGGAATGGGAGCTCAATAGTGACATTCCTTACCAGAAAACAACTCTTGTATGTAGGACCAGAAATTGCATGTGTTTCAACTCCATTTAGGACTGGGAAACAAACGCTAGCTCGCCTTACAAGAAACAGACTCTGCTTTAGAGAAAAGAGCACTCTTCTTCTCTACTGTGTCTCATATTGGGTCCGAAGAGTGAGCTTGCTCAGAACAAAAGAACTGTGCTTCCTACACACACGGGCAATATCTAGTTCAACTCTGCTTAGGAAACTGACAAGAACAGTAGCTCCTCTTCAGTCCAATACACTGTGCTTGCTGGCAACAGACGCCAGTGCTATTTGTACTGCGTATGGCAATGGGAGCACAATAGTGACTTTCCTTACCAGAAAACAACTCTTGCACCTGGGACCAACAACTGCATGTGATTCAACTCCATTTAGGACTGGGAAACAAACGGTAGCTCGCCTTACAAGAAACACACTCTGCTTTTGAGAAAAGAGCACTCTTCTACTCTACTGTGTTTCCTATAGGGCCAGAACAGTGAGCTTGCTCAGAAAAAAAGAACTGTGCTTCCTACACACATGGGCCATATCTAGTTCAACTCTCCTTAGGAAACTGACAAGAACATGAGATCCTCTTCAGTCCAATACACTGTACATGCTGGGAACAGATGCCAGTGCTATTTGCCCTGTGTATGACAATGGGAGCACAATAGTGACTCTTCTTAGAAGAAAAAACTCTTGCTCGTAGGACCAGAAACTTCATGGGATTCAACTCCATTTAGGACTGGGAAACAAACGCTAGCTCGCCTTACAAGAAACACACTCTGCTTTTGAGAAAAGGGCACTCTTCTACTCTACTGTGTTTCCTATGGGGTCTGAACAGTGAGCTTGCTCAGAACAAAAGAACTGTTCTTCCTACACACACGGCCATGTCTAGTTCAATTCTGCTTAGGAAACTGACAAGAACAGTAGATCCACTTCAGTCAAATACACTGTACATGCTGGGAAGAGACGCCAGTGCTATTTGCCCTGTGTATGACAATGGGAGCACAATAGTGACTCTTCTTACCAGAAAACAACTCTTGCTCGTAGGACCAGAAACTGCATGGGATTCAACTCCATTTAGGACTGGGAAACAAACACTAGCTCGCCTTAAAAGAAACACACTCTGCTTTTGAGAAAAGAGCACTCTTCTACTCTACTGTGTTTCCTATGGGGTCTGAACAGTAAGCTTGCTCAGAACAAAAGAACTGTGCTTCCTACACACACGGGCCATATCTAGTTCAACTCTGCTTAGGAAACTGACAAGAACAGTAGATCCTCTTCAGTCCAATACACTGTACATGCTGGCAACAGACACGAGTGCTATTTGCACTATGTATGACAATGTGAGCGTAATAGTGACTCTTCTTACCAGAAAACTACTCTTGCTCATAGAAACAGAATCTGCATGTGATTCAACGCCATTTAGGACAGGGAAACAAACGCTAGCTCGCCTTACAAGAAACACACTCTGCTTTTGAGAAAAGATCACTCATCTACTCTACTGTGTTTCCTATAGGGCCAGAACAGTGAGCTTGCTCAGAACAAAAGAACTGTGCTTCCTACACACTGCCATATCTATTCCAATTCTGCTTAGCAAACTGACAAGAACAGTAGATCCTCTTCAGTCCAATACACTGTACATGATGGGAACAGACGCCAGTGCTATTTGCCCTGTGTATGACAAAGGGAGCACAATAGTGACTCTTCTTACCAGAAAACAACTCTTGTACGTAGGACCAGAAACTGCATCTGTTTCAACTCCATTTAGTACTGGGAAACAAACGCTAGCTCGCCTTACAAGAAACAGACTCTGCTTTAGAGAAAAGAGCACTCTTCTTCTCTACTGTGTCTCATATTGGGTCCGAAGAGTGAGCTTGCTCAGAACAAAAGAACTGTGCTTCCTACACACACGGGCAATATCTAGTTCAACTCTGCTTAGGAAACTGACAAGAACAGTAGCTCCACTTCAGTCCAATACACTGTACTTGCTGGCAACAGACGCCAGTGCTATTTGTACTGCGTATGGCAATGGGAGCGCAATAGTGACTTTTCTTACCAGAAAACAACTCTTGCTCCTGGGACCAACAACTGCATGTGATTCAACTCCATTTAGGACTGGGAAAAAAACGCTAGCTTGCCTTACAAGAAACACACTCTGCTTTTGAGAAAAGAGCACTCTTCTACTCTACTGTGTTTCCTATAGGGCCAGAACAGAGAGCTTGCTCAGAACATAATAACTGTGCTTCCTACACACACGGGCCATATCTAGTTCAACTCTGCTTAGGAACCTGACAAGAACAGTAGATCCTCTTAAGTCCAATACACTGTACTTGCTGGGAACAGACGCCAGTGCTATTTGCACTGTGTATGGCAAAGGCAGTGCAATAGTGACTATTCTTACCATAAAACAACTCTTGCTCATAGGACAAGAAACTTCATGTGATTCAACTCCATTTAGGACTGGGAAACAAACGCTAGCTCGCCTTACAAGAAACACAGTCTGCTTTAGAGAAGAGAGCACTCTTCTACTCTACTGTGTTCCTATAGGGCCAGAAGAGTGAGCTTGCTCAGAACAAAAGAACTGTGCTTCCTACACACACGGGCCATATCTAGTTCAACTCTGCTTAGGAACCTGACGAGAACAGTAGATACCCTTTAGTCCAATACACTGTACTTGCTGGGAACAGACGCCAGTGCTATTTGTCCTGTGTATGGCAATGGCAGCGCAATAGTGACTTTCCTTACCAGAAAACAACTCTTGCTCATAGGACCAGAAACTGCATGTGTTTCAACTCCATTTCGGACTGGGAAACAAATGCTAGCGCACCTTACAAGAAACACACTCTGCTTTAGAGAAAAGAGCACTCTTCTACTGTACTGTGTTTCCTATAGGGCAAGAACAGTGAGCTTGCTCAGAACAAAAGAACTGTGCTTCCTACACACGGGCCATATCTAGTCCACCTCTGCTTAGGAAACTGACAAGAACAGTAGCTCCTCTTCAGTCCGATACACTGTACTTGCTGGGAACAGACGCGAGTGCTATTTGCACTGTATATGGCAATAGGAGTGCAATAGTGACTTTCCTTACCAGAAAACAACTCTTGCTCTTAGGACCAGAAACTGCATGTGATTCAACTCCATTTAGGACTAGGAAACAAACGCTAGCTCGTCTTACAAGAAACACAGTCGGCTTTTGAGAAAAGAACACTCTTCTACTCTACTGTGTTTCCTATAGGGCCAGATCAGTGAGCTTGCTCAGAACATAAGAACTGAGCTTCCTACGCACACGGGCCATATCTAGTTCAACTCTGCTTAGGAAACTGACAAGAACAGTAGCTCCTCTTCAGTCCGATACACTGTACTTGCTGGGAACAGACGCCAGGGCTATTTGCACTGTGTATGTCAATGGGAGCGCAATAGTGACTTTCCTTACCAGAAAACAACTCTTGCTCATAGGACCAGTAAATGCATGTAATTCAACTCCATTTAAGACTGGGAAACAAATGCTACCTCGCCTTACATGAAACACACTCTGCTTTTGAGAAAAGAGCACTCTTCTACTCTACTGAGTTTCCTATGGGGTCCGAACAGTGAGCTTGCTCAGAACAAAAGAACTGTGCTTCCTACACACATGTGCAATATCTAGTTCACCTCTGCTTAGGAAACTGAAAAGAACAGTAGATCCTATTCAGTCCAGTACACTGTACTTGCTGGGAACAGACGCGAGTGCTATTTGCACTGTGTATGGCAATGGGAGCACAATAGTGACTCGTCTTACCGGAGAACAACTCTTGCTCGTAGGACCAGAAACTGCATGTGATTCAACTCCATTTAGGACTGGGAAACAAACGCTAGCTCGCCTTACAAGAAACACACTCTGCTTTTGAGAAAAGAGCATTCTTCTACTCTACTGTGTTTCCTATAGGGCCAGAACAGTGAGCTTGCTCAGAACATAATAACTGTGCTTCCTACACACACGGGCCATATCTAGTTCAACTCTGCTTAGGAACCTGACAAAAATGTAGATACCCTTTAGTCCAATACACTGTACTTGCTGGGAACAGACGCCAGTGCTATTTGTCCTGTGTATGGCAATGGCAGCGCAATAGTGACTATTCTTACCATAAAACAACTCTTGCTCGTAGGACCAGAAACTGCATGTGTTTCACCTACATTTAGGACTGGGAAACAAACGCTAGCTCGCCTTACAAGATACACACTCTGCTTTAGAAAAAAGAGCATTCTTCTACTCTCCTGTGTTTCCTATAGTGCCAGAACAGTGAGCTTGCTCAGAACAAAAGAACTGTGCTTCCTACACATGGGCCATATCTAGTTCACCTCTGCTTAGGAAACTGACAAGAACAGTAGCTCCTCTTCAGTCCGATACACTGTACTTGCTGGGAACAGACGCGAGTGCTATTTGCACTGTATATGGCAATAGGAGTGCAATAGTGACTTTCCTTACCAGAAAACAACTCTTGTGCGTATGACCAGAAACTGCATGTGATTCAACTCCATTTAGGACTAGGAAACAAACGCTAGCTCGCCTTACAAGAAACACAGTCGGCTTTTGAGAAAAGAACACTCTTCTACTCTACTGTGTTTCCTATAGGGCCAGAACAGTGAGCTTGCTCAGACAATAAGAACTGAGCTTCCTACGCACACGGGCCATATCTAGTTCAACTCTGCTTAGGAAACTGACAAGAACAGTAGCTCCTCTTCAGTCCGATACACTGTACTTGCTGGGAACAGACGCCAGGGTTATTTGCACTGTGTATGTCAATGGGAGCGCAATAGTGACTTTCCTTACCAGAAAACAACTCTTGCTCATAGGACCAGTAACTGCATGTGATTCAACTCCATTTAAGACTGGGAAACAAATGCTACCTCGCCTTACATGAAACACACTCTGCTTTTGAGAAAAGAGCACTCTTCTACTCTACTGAGTTTCCTATGGGGTCCGAACAGTGAGCTTGCTCAGAACAAAAGAACTGTGCTTCCTACACACATAGGCAATATCTAGGTCACCTCTGCTTAGGAAACTGAAAAGAACAGTAGATCCTATTCAGTCCAATACACTGTACTTGCTGGGAAGAGACACGAGTGCTATTTGCACTGTGTATGGCAATGGGAGCACAATAGTGACTCGTCTTACCAGAAAACAACTCTTGCTCGTAGGACCAGAAACTGCATGTGATTCAACTCCATTTAGGACTGAGAAACAAACGCTAGCTTGCCTTACAAGAAACACACTCTGCTTTTGAGAAAAGAGCATTCTTGTACTCTGCTGTGTTTCCTATAGGGCCGGAACAGTGAGCTTGCTCAGAACAAAAGAACTGTGCTTCCTACACACGGGCCATATCTAGTTCACCTCTGCTTAGGAAACTGACAAGAACAGTAGCTCCTCTTCAGTCCGATACACTGTACTTGCTGGGAACAGACGGGAGTGCTATTTGCACTGTATATGGCAATAGGAGTGCAATAGTGACTTTCCTTACCAGAAAACAACTCTTGCTAGTAGGACCAGAAACTGCATGTGATTCAACTCCATTTAGGAGTAGGAAACAAACGCTAGCTCGCCTTACAAGAAACACAGTCGGCTTTTGAGAAAAGTGCACTCTTCTACTCTACTGTGTTTCCTATGGGGTCCAAACAGTGAGCTTGCTCAGAACAAAAAAATTGAGCTTCCTACACACACGGCCATATCTAGTTCAAGTCTGCTTAGGAACCTGACAAGAACAATAGATCCTCTTCAGTCCAATACACTGTACTTGCTGGCAACAGACGCCAGTGCTATTTGTCCTGTGTATGGCAATGGCAGCGCAATAGTGACTTTCCTTACCAGAAAACAACTCTTGCTCATAGGACCAAAACGGCATGATATTCTACTCCATTTAGGACTGGGAAACAAACGCTAGCTCACCTTACAAGAAACACACTCTGATCTAGAGAAAGGAGCAGTCTTCTACTATACTGTGTTTCCTATGGAGTCCAAACAGTGAGCTTGCTCAGAACAAAAGAACTGTGCTTCCTACACACACGGACCATATGTAGTTCAACTCTGCTTAGGAACCTGACAAGAACAGTAGTTCCTCTTCAGTCCAACACTGTACTTGCCGGATCAGACGAGAGTGCTATTTGCACTGTGTATGGCAATGGGCGCACAATAGTGACTTTCCTTACCAGAAAACAACTCTTGTGCGTAGGACCAGAAACTGTATGTGATTCAACTCCATTTAGGACTAGGAAACAAACGCTAGCTTGCCCTACAAGAAACACACTCTGCTTTAGAGAAAAGAACACTTTTCTACTCTACTGTGTTTCCTATAGGGCCAGAACAGTGAGCTTGCTCAGAACATAAGAACTGAGCTTCCTACGCACACGGGCCATATCTAGTTCAACTCTGCTTAGGAAATTGACAAGAACAGTAGCTCCTCTTCAGTCCGATACACTGTACTTGCTGGGAACAGACGCGAGTGCTATTTGCACTGTGTATGTCAATGGGAGCCCAATAGTGACTTTCCTTACCAGAAAACAACTCTTGCTCATAGGACCAGTAACTGCATGTGATTCAACTCCATTTAAGACTGGGAAACAAATGCTACCTCGCCTTACATGAAACACACTCTGCTTTTGAGAAAAGAGCACTCTTCTACTCTACTGTGTTTCCTATGGGGTCCGAACATGAGCTTGCTCAGAACAAAAGAACTGTGCTTCCTACACACATGGGCAATATCTAGTTCACCTCTGCTTAGGAAACTGAAAAGAACAGTAGATCCTATTCAGTCCAATACACTGTACTTGCTGGGAACAGCCGCGAGTGCTATTTGCACTGTGTATGGCAATGGGAGCACAATAGTGACTCGCCTTACCAGAAAACAACTCTTGCACGTAGGACAAAAAACTGCATGTGACTCAACTCCATTTAGGACTGGGAAACAAACTCTAGCTCGCCTTACAAGAAACACACTCTGCTTTTGAGATAAGAGCATTCTTCTACTCTACTGTGTTTCCCATAGGGCCAGAACGGTGAACTTGCTCAGAACAAAAGAACTGTGCTTCCTACACACACGGGGCATATCTAGTTCAACTCTGCTTAGGAAACTGAAAGACCAGTAACTCCTCTTCAGTCCGATACACTGTACTTGCTGGGATCAGACGAGAGTGCTATTTGCACTGTGTATGGCAATGGGAGCGCAATAGTGACTTTCCTTAACAGAAAACAACTCTTGCTCGTAGGACTAGAAACTGCATGTGATTCAACTCCATTTAGGACTGGGAAAAAAACGCTAGCTTGCCTTACAAGAAACACACCCTGCTTTTGAGAAAAGAGCACTCTTCTATTCTACTGTGTTTCCTATAGGGCCAGAACAGTGAGCTTGCTCTGAACATAATAACTGTGCTTCCTACACACACGGGCCATATCTAGTTCAACTCTGCTTAGGAAACTGAGAAGAACAGTAGCTCCTCTTCAGTCCAATACATTATACTTGCTAGGAAGAGACGGGAGTGCTATTTGCACTGTGTGGCAATCGGAGCGCAATAGTGACTTTCCTTACCAGAAAACAACTCTTGCTCATAGGACCAGAAACTGCATGTGATTCAACTCCATTTAGGACTGGGAAACAAACGCTAGCTCGCCTTACAAGAAACACACTCTGCTTTTGAGACAAGAGCACTCTTCTACTCTACTGTGTTTCCTATGGGGTCCAAACAGTGAGCTTGCTCAGAACAAAAAAAAATTGTGCTTCCTACACACACGGCCATATCTAGTTCAAGTCTGCTTAGGAACCTGACTAAAACAGTAGCTCCTCTTCAGTCCAACACACTGTACTTGCTGGCAACAGATGCCAGTGCTATTTGTCCTGTGTATGGCAATGGCAGCGCAATAGTGACTTTCCTTACCAGAAAACAACTCTTGCTCATAGAACCAGAAACTGCATGTGTTTCAACTCCATTTAGGACTGGGAAACAAACGCTAGCTCGCCTTACAAGAAATACTCTCTGCTTTAGAAAAAAGAGCACTCTTCTACAATACAGTTTTTCCTATGGGGTCCAAACAGTGAGCTTGCTCAGAACATAATAACTGTGCTTCCTACACACACGAGCCATATCTAGTTCAACTCTGCTTAGGAAACTGACAAGAACAGTAGATACCCTTTAGTCCAATACACTGTACTTGCTGGGAACAGACGCCAGTGCTATTTGTCCTGTGTATGGCAATGGCAGCGCAATAGTGACTATTCTTACCAGAAAACAACTCTTGCTCATAGGACCAGTAACTGCATGTGATTCAACTCCATTTAAGACTGGGAAACAAATGCTACCTCGCCTTAAATGAAACACACTCTGCTTTTGAGAAAAGAGCACTCTTCTAATCTACTGTGTTTCTTTTGGGGTCCGAACAGTGAGCTTGCTCAGAACAAATGAACTGTGCTTCCTACACACATGGGCAATATCTAGTTCACCTCTGCTTAGGAAACTGAAAAGAACAGTAGATCCTATTCAGTCCAATACACTGTACTTGCTGGGAACAGACGCGAGTGCTATTTGCAATGTGTATGGCAATGGGAGCACAATAGTGACTCGCCTTACCAGAAAAAAACTCTTGCTCGTAAAACCAGAAACTGCATGTGTTTCAACTCCACTTCGGACTGGGAAACAAATGCTAGCTCGCCTTACAAGAAACAAACTCTGCTTTTGAGAAAAGAACACTCTTCTACTCTACTGTGTTTCCCATAGGGCCAGAACAGTGAGCTTGCTCAGAACAAAAGAACTGTGCTTCCTACACACATGGGCCATATCTAGTTCAACTCTGCTTAGGAAACTGAGAAGAACAGTAGCTCCTTTCAGTCCAATACACTATACTTGCTAGGAACAGACGGGAGTGCTATTTGCACTGTGTATGGCAATGGGAGTGCAATAGTGACTTTCCTTACCAGAAAACAACTCTTGCTCGTAGGACCAGAAACTGCATGGGATTCAACTCCATTTAGGACTGGGAAACAAACGCTAGCTCGCCTTACAAGAAACACACTCTGCTTTTGAGAAAAGAGCATTCTTCTACTCTACTGTGTTTCCTATAGGGCCAGAAGAGTGAGCTTGCTCAGAACAAAAGAACTGTGCTTCCTACACACGGGCCATATCTAGTTCAACTCTGCTTAGGAAACTGACAAGAACAGTAGCTCCTCTTCAGTCCGATACACTGTACTTGCTGGGAACAGACGCGAGTGCTATTTGCACTGTATATGGCAATAGGAGTGCAACAGTGACTTTCCTTACCAGAAAACAACTCTTGCTCGTAGGACCAGAAACTGCATGTGATTCAACTCCATTTAGGAGTAGGAAACAATCGCTAGCTCACCTTACAAAAAACACAGTTGGCTTTTGAGAAAAGAGCACTCTTCTACTCTACTGTGTTTCCTATGGGGTCCAAACAGTGAGCTTGCTCAGAACAAAAAAAATTGTGCTTCCTACGCACATGGCCATATCTAGTTCAAGTCTGCTTAGGAACCTGACAAGAACAGTAGATCCTCTTCAGTCCAATACACTGTACTTGCTGGCAACAGACGCCAGTGCTATTTGTCCTGTGTATGGCAATGGCAGCAAATAGTGACTTTCCTTACCAGAAAACAACTCTTGCTCATAGGACCAGAAACGGCATGATATTCTACTCCATTTAGGACTGGGAAACAAACGCTAGCTCGCCTTACATGAAACACACTCTGCTTTAGAGAAAGGAGCAGTCTTCTACTCTACTGTGTTTCCTATGGTGTCCAAACAGTGAGCTTGCTCAGAACAAAAGAACTGTGCTTCCTACACACACGGACCATATGTAGTTCAACTCTAATTAGGAACCTGACAAGAACAGTAGCTCCTCTTCAGTCCAACACTGTACTTGCAGGGAACAGACGCGAGTGCTATTTGCACTGTGTATGGGAATGGGCTCGCAATAGTGACTTTCCTTACCAGAAAACAACTCTTGTGCGTAGGACCAGAAACTGCATGTGATTCAACTCCATTTAGGACTAGGAAACAAACGCTAGCTCGCCCTACAAGAAACACAGTCGGCTTTAGAGAAAAGAACACTCTTCTACTCTACTGTGTTTCCTATAGGGCCAGAACAGTGAGCTTGCTCAGAACATAATAACTGTGCTTCCTACACACACGGGCCATATCTAGTTCAACTCTGCTTAGGAACCTGACAAGAACAGTAGATCCCCTTTAGTACAATACACTGTATTTGCTGGGAACAACGCCAGTGCTATTTGTCCTGTGTATGGCAATGGCAGCGCAATAGTGACTATTCTTACCATAAAACAACTCTTGCTCATAGGACCAGAACCTGCATGTGTTTCACCTCCATTTCGGACTGGGAAACAAACGCTAGCTCGCCTTACAAGATACACACTCCGCTTTAGAGAAAAGAGCATTCTTCTACTCTACTGTGTTTCCTATAGGGCCAGAACAGTGAGCTTGCTCAGAACAAAAGAACTGTGCTTCCTACACACGGGCCATATCTAGTTCACCTCTGCTTAGGAAACTGACATGAACAGTAGCTCCTCTTCAGTCCGATACACTGTACTTGCTGGGAACATACGCGAGTGCTATTTGCACTGTATATGGCAATAGGAGTACAATAGTGACTTTCCTTACCAGAAAACAACTCTTGCTCAAAGGACCAAAAACTGCATGTGATTCAACTCCATTTAGGACTAGGAAACAAACGCTAGCTCGCCTTACAAGAAACACACTCTGCTTTTGAGAAATGAGCATTCTTCTACTCTACTGTGTTTCCTATGGGGTCCAAACAGTGAGCTTGCTCAGAACAAAAAAAATTGTGCTTCCTACGCACATGGCCATATCTAGTTCAAGTCTGCTTAGGAACCTGACAAGAACAGTAGATCCTCTTCAGTCCAATACACTGTACTTGCTGGCAACAGACGCCAGTGCTATTTGTCCTGTGTATGGCAATGGCAGCGCAATAGTGACTTTCCTTACCAGAAAACAACTCTTGCTCATAGGACCAGAAACGGCATGATATTCTACTCCATTTAGGACTGGGAAACAAACGCTAGCTCGCCTTACATGAAACACACTCTGCTTTAGAGAAAGGAGCAGTCTTCTACTCTACTGTGTTTCCTATGGTGTCCAAACAGTGAGCTTGCTCAGAACAAAAGAACTGTGCTTCCTACACACACGGACCATATGTAGTTCAACTCTAATTAGGAACCTGACAAGAACAGTAGCTCCTCTTCAGTCCAACACTGTACTTGCAGGGAACAGACGCGAGTGCTATTTGCACTGTGTATGGGAATGGGCTCACAATAGTGACTTTCCTTACCAGAAAACAACTCTTGTGCGTAGGACCAGAAACTGCATGTGATTCAACTCCATTTAGGACTAGGAAACAAACGCTAGCTCGCCCTACAAGAAACACAGTCGGCTTTAGAGAAAAGAACACTCTTCTACTCTACTGTGTTTCCTATAGGGCCAGAACAGTGAGCTTGCTCAGAACATAATAACTGTGCTTCCTACACACACGGGCCATATCTAGTTCAACTCTGCTTAGGAACCTGACAAGAACAGTAGATCCCCTTTAGTACAATACACTGTATTTGCTGGGAACAACGCCAGTGCTATTTGTCCTGTGTATGGCAATGGCAGCGCAATAGTGACTATTCTTACCATAAAACAACTCTTGCTCATAGGACCAGAACCTGCATGTGTTTCACCTCCATTTCGGACTGGGAAACAAACGCTAGCTCGCCTTACAAGATACACACTCCGCTTTAGAGAAAAGAGCATTCTTCTACTCTACTGTGTTTCCTATAGGGCCAGAACAGTGAGCTTGCTCAGAACAAAAGAACTGTGCTTCCTACACACGGGCCATATCTAGTTCACCTCTGCTTAGGAAACTGACATGAACAGTAGCTCCTCTTCAGTCCGATACACTGTACTTGCTGGGAACATACGCGAGTGCTATTTGCACTGTATATGGCAATAGGAGTACAATAGTGACTTTCCTTACCAGAAAACAACTCTTGCTCAAAGGACCAAAAACTGCATGTGATTCAACTCCATTTAGGACTAGGAAACAAACGCTAGCTCGCCTTACAAGAAACACACTCTGCTTTTGAGAAATGAGCATTCTTCTACTCTACTGTGTTTCCTATGGGGTCCAAACAGTGAGCTTGCTCAGAACAAAAAAAATTGTGCTTCCTACGCACATGGCCATATCTAGTTCAAGTCTGCTTAGGAACCTGACAAGAACAGTAGATCCTCTTCAGTCCAATACACTGTACTTGCTGGCAACAGACGCCAGTGCTATTTGTCCTGTGTATGGCAATGGCAGCGCAATAGTGACTTTCCTTACCAGAAAACAACTCTTGCTCATAGGACCAGAAACGGCATGATATTCTACTCCATTTAGGACTGGGAAACAAACGCTAGCTCGCCTTACATGAAACACACTCTGCTTTAGAGAAAGGAGCAGTCTTCTACTCTACTGTGTTTCCTATGGTGTCCAAACAGTGAGCTTGCTCAGAACAAAAGAACTGTGCTTCCTACACACACGGACCATATGTAGTTCAACTCTAATTAGGAACCTGACAAGAACAGTAGCTCCTCTTCAGTCCAACACTGTACTTGCAGGGAACAGACGCGAGTGCTATTTGCACTGTGTATGGGAATGGGCTCGCAATAGTGACTTTCCTTACCAGAAAACAACTCTTGTGCGTAGGACCAGAAACTGCATGTGATTCAACTCCATTTAGGACTAGGAAACAAACGCTAGCTCGCCTTACAAGAAACACAGTCGGCTATTGAGAAAAGAACACTCTTCTACTCTACTGTGTTTCCTATAGGGCCAGAACAGTGAGCTTGCTCAGAACATAAGAACTGAACTTCCTACGCACACGGGCCATATCTAGTTCAACTCTGCTTAGGAAACTGACAAGAACAGTAGCTACTCTTCAGTCCGATACACTGTACTTGCTGGGAACAGATGCCAGGGCTATTTGCACTGTGTATGTCAATGGGAGCGCAATAGTGACTTTCCTTACCAGAAAACAACTCTTGCTCATAGGACCAGTAACTGCATGTGATTCAACTCCATTTAAGACTGGGAAACAAATGCTACCTCGCCTTACATGAAACACACTCTGCTTTTGAGAAAAGAGCACTCTTCTACTCTACTGAGTTTCCTATGGGGTCCGAACAGTGAGCTTGCTCAGAACAAAAGAACTGTGCTTCCTACACACACGGGCCATATCTAGTTCACCTCTGCTTAGGAAACTGACAAGAACAGTAGCTCCTCTTCAGTCCGATTCACTGTACTTGCTGGGAACAGACGCGAGTGCTATTTTCACTGTATATGGCAATAGGAGTGCAATAGTGACTTTCCTTACCAGAAAACAACTCTTGCTCGTAGGACCAGAAACTGCATGTGATTCAACTCTATTTAGGAGTAGGAAACAAACCCTAGCTCGCCTTACAAGAAACACAGTCGGCTTTTGAGAAAAGAGCACTCTTCTACTCTACTGTGTTTCCTATGGGGTCCAAACAGTGAGCTTGCTCATAACAAAAAAAATTGTGCTTCCTACACACACGGCCATATCTAGTTCAAGTCTGCTTAGAAACCTGACAAGAACAGTAGATCCTCTTCAGTCCAATACACTGTACTTGCTGGCAACAGACGCCAGTGCTATTTGTCCTGTGTATGGCAATGGCAGCGCAATAGTGACTTTCCTTACCAGAAAACAACTCTTGCTCATAGGACCAGAAACGGCATGATATTCTACTCCATTTAGGACTGGGAAACAAACGCTAGCTCGCCTTACAAGAAACACACTCTGCTTTAGAGAAAGGAGCAGTCTTCTACTCTACTGTGTTTCCTATGGGGTCCAAACAGTGAGCTTGCTCAGAACAAAAGAACTGTGCTTCCTATACACACGGACCATATGTAGTTCAACTCTGCTTAGGAACCTGACAAGAACAGTAGCTCCTCTTCAGTCCAACACTGTACTTGCAGGGAACAGACGCGAGTGCTATTTGCACTGTATATGGCAATGGGAGCACAATAGTGACTCGCCTTACCAGAAAACAACTCTTGCTCGTAGGACAAAAAACTGCATGTGACTCAACTCCATTTAGGACTGGAAAACAAACTCTAGCTCGCCTTACAAGAAACACACTCTGCTTTTGAGAAAAGAGCATTCTTCTACTCTACTGTGTTTCCCATAGGGCCAGAACGGTGAACTTGCTCAGAACAAAAGAACTGTGCTTCCTACACACACGGGGCATATCTAGTTCAACTCTGCTTAGGAAACTGAAAGACCAGTAGCTCCTCTTCAGTCCGATACACTGTACTTGCTGGGATCAGACGCGAGTGCTATTTGCACTGTGTATGGCAAAGGGAGCGGAATAGTGACTTTCCTTAACAGAAAACAACTCTTGTGCGTAGGACCAGAAACTGCATGTGATTCAACTCCATTTAGGACTGGGAAAAAAACGCTAGCTTGCCTTACAAGAAACACACCCTGCTTTTGAGAAAAGAGCACTCTTCTACTCTATTGTGTTTCCTGTAGGGCCAGAACAGTGAGCTTCCTCAGAACACAATAACTGTGCTTCCTACACACACGGGCCATATCTAGTTCAACTCTGCTTAGGAACCTGACAAGAACAGTAGATACCCTTTAGTCCAATACACTGTACTTGCTGGGAACAGACGCCAGTGCTATTTGTCCTGTGTATGGCAATGGCAGCGCAATAGTGACTATTCTTACCATAAAACAACTCTTGCTCGTAGGACCAGAAACTGCATGTGTTTCACCTCCATTTAGGACTGGGAAACAAATGCTAGCTCGCCTTACAAGATACACACTCTGCTTTAGAGAAAAGAGCATTCTTCTACTCTACTGTGTTTCCTATAGGGCCAGAACAGTGAGCTTGCTCAGAACAAAAGAACTGTGCTTCCTACACACGGGCCATATCTAGTTCACCTCTGCTTAGGAAACTGACAAGAACAGTAGCTCCTCTTCAGTCCAATACACTGTACTTGCTGGGAACAGACGCGAGTGCTATTTGCACTGTATATGGCAATAGGAGTGCAATAGTGACTTTCCTTACCAGAAAACAACTCTTGCTCGTAGGACCAGAAATTGCATGTGATTCAACTCCATTTAGGACTAGGAAACAAATGCTAGCTCGCCTTACAAGAAACACAGTCGGCTTTTGAGAAAAGAACACTCTTCTACTCTACTGTGTTTCCTATAGGGCCAGAACAGTGAGCTTGCTCAGAACATAAGAACTGAGCTTCCTACGCACACGGGCCATATCTAGTTCAACTCTGCTTAGGAAACAGACAAGAACAGTAGCTCCTCTTCAGTCCGATACACTGTACTTGCTGGGAACAGACGCCAGGGCTATTTGCACTGTGTATGTCAATGGGAGCGCAATAGTGACTTTCCTTACCAGAAAACAACTCTTGCTCGTAGGACCAGAAACTGCATGTGATTCAACTCTATTTAGGAGTAAGAAACAAACCCTAGCTAGCCTTAAAAGAAACACAGTCGGCTTTTGAGAAAAGAGCACTCTTCTACTCTACTGTGTTTCCTATGGTGTCCAAACAGTGAGCTTGCTCATAACAAAAAAAATTGTGCTTCCTACACACACGGCCATATCTAGTTCAAGTCTGCTTAGAAACCTGACAAGAACAGTAGCTCCTCTTCAGTCCAATACACTGTACTTGCTGGCAACAGACGCCAGTGCTATTTGTCCTGTGTATGGCAATGGCAGCGCAATAGTGACTTTCCTTACCAGAAAACAACTCTTGCTCATAGGACCAGAAACGGCATGATATTCTACTCCATTTAGGACTGGGAAACAAACGCTAGCTCGCCTTACAAGAAACACACTCTGCTTTTGAGAAAAGAGCATTCTTCTACTCTACTGTGTTTCCTATAGGGCCAGAACAGTGAGCTTGCTCAGAACAAAAGAACTGTGCTTCCTACACACGGGCCATATCTAGTTCACCTCTGCTTAGGAAACTGACAAGAACAGTAGCTCCTCTTCAGTCCGATACACTGTACTTGCTGGGAACAGACGTGAGTGCTATTTGCACTGTATATGGCAATAGGAGTGCAATAGTGACTTTCCTTACCAGAAAACAATTCTTGCTCGTAGGACCAGAAACTGCATGTGATTCAACTCCATTTAGGACTAGAAAACAAACGCTAGCTCGCCTTAAAAGAAACACAGTCGGCTTTTGAGAAAAGAGCACTCTTCTACTCTACTGTGTTTCCTATGGGGTCCAAACAGTGAGCTTGCTCAGAACAAAAAAAATTGTGCTTCCTACACACACGGCCATATCTAGTTCAAGTCTGCTTAGGAACCTGACAAGAACAGTAGATCCTCTTCAGTCCAACACACTGTACTTGCTGGCAACAGACGCCAGTGCTATTTGTCCTGTGTATGGCAATGGCAGCGCAATAGTGACTTTCCTTACCAGAAAACATCTCTTGCTCGTAGGACCAGAAACTGCATGTGATTCAACTCCATTTAGGACTAGGAAACAAACGCTAGCTGGCCTTACAAGAAACACAGTCGGCTTTTGAGAAAAGAACACTCTTCTACTCTACTGTGTTTCCTATAGGGCCAGAACAGTGAGCTTGCTCAGAACATAAGAACTGAGCTTCCTACGCACACGGGCCATATCTAGTTCAACTCTGCTTAGGAAACTGACAAGAACAGTAGCTCCTCTTCAGTCCGATACACTGTACTTGCTGGGAACAGACGCCAGGGCTATTTGCACTGTGTATGTCAAAGGGAGCGCAATAGTGACTTTCCTTACCAGAAAACAACTCTTGCTCATAGGACCAGTAACTGCATGTGATTCAACTCCATTTAAGACTGGGAAACAAATGCTACCTCGCCTTACATGAAACACACTCTGCTTTTGAGAAAAGAGCACTCTTCTACTCTACTGAGTTTCCTATGGGGTCCGAACAGTGAGCTTGCTCAGAACAAAAGAACTGTGCTTCCTACACACATGGGCAATATCTAGTTCACCTCTGCTTATGAAACTGAAAAGAACAGTAGATCCTATTCAGTCCAATACACTGTACTTGCTGGGAACAGACGCGAGTGCTATTTGCACTGTGTATGGCAATGGGAGCACAATAGTGACTCGTCTTACCAGAAAACAACTCTTGCTCGTAGGACCAGAAACTGCATGTGTTTCAACTCCATTTCGGACTGGGAAACAAATGCTAGCTCGCCTTACAAGAAACAAACTCTGCTTTTGAGAAAAGAACACTCTTCTACTCTACTGTGTTTCTCGTAGGGCCAGAACAGTGAGCTTGCTCAGAACAAAAGAACTGTGCTTCGTACACACATGGGCAATATCTAGTTCACCTCTGCTTAGGAAACTGAAAAGAACAGTAGATCCTATTCAGTCCAATACACTGTACTTGCTGGGAACAGACGCGAGTGCTATTTGCACTGTGTATGGCAATGGGAGCACAATAGTGACTCGTCTTACCAGAAAACAACTCTTGCTCGTAGGACCAGAAACTGCATGTGATTCAACTCCATTTAGGACTGGGAAACAAACGCTAGCTCGCCTTACAAGAAACACACTCTGCTTTTGAGAAAAGAGCATTCTTCTACTCTACTGTGTTTCCTATAGGGCCAGAACAGTGAGCTTGCTCAGAACAAAAGAACTGTGCTTCCTACACACGGGCCATATCTAGTTCACCTCTGCTTAGGAAACTGACAAGAACAGTAGCTCCTATTCAGTCCGATACACTGTACTTGCTGGGAACAGACGCCAGTGCTATTTGCACTGTATATGGCAATAGGAGTGCAATAGTGACTTTCCTTACCAGAAAACAACTCTTGCTCGTAGGACCAGAAACTGCATGTGATTCAACTCTATTTAGGAGTAGGAAACAAACCCTAGCTCGCCTTACAAGAAACACAGTCGGCTTTTGAGAAAATAGCACTCTTCTACTCTACTGTGTTTCCTATGGGGTCCAAACAGTGAGCTTGCTCAGAACAAAAAAAATTGTGCTTCCTACACACACGGCCATATCTAGTTCAAGTCTGCTTAGAAACCTGACAAGAACAGTAGATCCTCTTCAGTCCAATACACTGTACTTGCTGGCAACAGACGCCAGTGCTATTTGTCCTGTGTATGGCAATGGCAGCGCAATAGTGACTTTCCTTACCAGAAAACAACTCTTGCTCATAGGACCAGAAACGGCATGATATTCTACTCCATTTAGGACTGGGAAACAAACGCTAGCTCGCCTTACAAGAAACACACTCTGCTTTAGAGAAAGGAGCAGTCTTCTACTCTACTGTGTTTCCTATGGGGTCCAAACAGTGAGCTTGCTCAGAACAAAAGAACTGTGCTTCCTATACACACGGACCATATGTAGTTCAACTCTGCTTAGAAACCTGACAAGAACAGTAGCTCCTCTTCAGTCCAACACTGTACTTGCAGGGAACAGACGCGAGTGCTATTTGCACTGTATATGGCAATGGGAGCACAATAGTGACTCGCCTTACCAGAAAACAACTCTTGCTCGTAGGACAAAAAACTGCATGTGACTCAACTCCATTTAGGACTGGAAAACAAACTCTAGCTCGCCTTACAAGAAACACACTCTGCTTTTGAGAAAAGAGCATTCTTCTACTCTACTGTGTTTCCCATAGGGCCAAAACGGTGAACTTGCTCAGAACAAAAGAACTGTGCTTCCTACACACACGGGGCATATCTAGTTCAACTCTGCTTAGGAAACTGAAAGACCAGTAGCTCCTCTTCAGTCCGATACACTGTACTTGCTGGGATCAGACGCGAGTGCTATTTGCACTGTGTATGGCAAAGGGAGCGGAATAGTGACTTTCCTTAACAGAAAACAACTCTTGTGCGTAGGACCAGAAACTGCATGTGATTCAACTCCATTTAGGACTGGGAAAAAAACGCTAGCTTGCCTTACAAGAAACACACCCTGCTTTTGAGAAAAGAGCACTCTTCTACTCTATTGTGTTTCCTGTAGGGCCAGAACAGTGAGCTTCCTCAGAACACAATAACTGTGCTTCCTACACACACGGGCCATATCTAGTTCAACTCTGCTTAGGAACCTGACAAGAACAGTAGATACCCTTTAGTCCAATACACTGTACTTGCTGGGAACAGACGCCAGTGCTATTTGTCCTGTGTATGGCAATGGCAGCGCAATAGTGACTATTCTTACCATAAAACAACTCTTGCTCGTAGGACCAGAAACTGCATGTGTTTCACCTCCATTTAGGACTGGGAAACAAATGCTAGCTCGCCTTACAAGATACACACTCTGCTTTAGAGAAAAGAGCATTCTTCTACTCTACTGTGTTTCCTATAGGGCCAGAACAGTGAGCTTGCTCAGAACAAAAGAACTGTGCTTCCTACACACGGGCCATATCTAGTTCACCTCTGCTTAGGAAACTGACAAGAACAGTAGCTCCTCTTCAGTCCAATACACTGTACTTGCTGGGAACAGACGCGAGTGCTATTTGCACTGTATATGGCAATAGGAGTGCAATAGTGACTTTCCTTACCAGAAAACAACTCTTGCTCATAGGACCAGAAATTGCATGTGATTCAACTCCATTTAGGACTAGGAAACAAATGCTAGCTCGCCTTACAAGAAACACAGTCGGCTTTTGAGAAAAGAACACTCTTCTACTCTACTGTGTTTCCTATAGGGCCAGAACAGTGAGCTTGCTCAGAACATAAGAACTGAGCTTCCTACGCACACGGGCCATATCTAGTTCAACTCTGCTTAGGAAACAGACAAGAACAGTAGCTCCTCTTCAGTCCGATACACTGTACTTGCTGGGAACAGACGCCAGGGCTATTTGCACTGTGTATGTCAATGGGAGCGCAATAGTGACTTTCCTTACCAGAAAACATCTCTTGCTCGTAGGACCAGAAACTGCATGTGATTCAACTCTATTTAGGAGTAAGAAACAAACCCTAGCTAGCCTTAAAAGAAACACAGTCGGCTTTTGAGAAAAGAGCACTCTTCTACTCTACTGTGTTTCCTATGGTGTCCAAACAGTGAGCTTGCTCATAACAAAAAAAATTGTGCTTCCTACACACACGGCCATATCTAGTTCAAGTCTGCTTAGAAACCTGACAAGAACAGTAGCTCCTCTTCAGTCCAATACACTGTACTTGCTGGCAACAGACGCCAGTGCTATTTGTCCTGTGTATGGCAATGGCAGCGCAATAGTGACTTTCCTTACCAGAAAACAACTCTTGCTCATAGGACCAGAAACGGCATGATATTCTACTCCATTTAGGACTGGGAAACAAACGCTAGCTCGCCTTACAAGAAACACTCTCTGCTTTAGAGAAAGGAGCAGTCTTCTACTCTACTGTGTTTCCTATGGGGTCCAAACAGTGAGCTTGCTCAGAACAAAAGAACTGTGCTTCCTATACACACGGACCATATGTAGTTCAACTCTGCTTAGGAACCTGACAAGAACAGTAGCTCCTCTTCAGTCCAACACTGTACTTGCGGGGAACAGACGCGAGTGCTATTTGCACTGTATATGGCAATGGACGCGCAATAGTGACTTTCCTTACCAGAAAACAACTCTTGTGCGTAGGTCCAGAAACTGCATGTGATTCAACTCCATTTAGGACTAGGAAACAAACGCTAGCTTGCACTACAAGAAACACACTCTGCTTTAGAGAAAAGAACACTCTTCTACTCTACTGTGTTTCCTATAGGGCCAGAACAGTGAGCTTGCTCAGAACATAAGAACTGAGCTTCCTACGCACACGGGCCATATCTAGTTCAACTCTGCTTAGGAAACTGACAAGAACAGTAGCTCCTCTTCAGTCCGATACACTGTATTTGCTGGGGACAGACGCCAGGGCTATTTGCACTGTGTATGTCAATGGGAGCGCAATAGTGACTTTCCTTATCAGAAAACAACTCTTGCTCATAGGACCAGTAACTGCATGTGATTCAACTCCATTTAAGACTGGGAAACAAATGCTACCTCGCCATACATAAAACACACTCTGCTTTTGAGAAAAGAGCACTCTT